>NC_133333.1:241762276-241835588 GCF_042186555.1 Aquarana catesbeiana
GATTTTTCCCCAACGCCTTAACAGCTAGAAAGATAATCAGAAAGAGGAACCGACAGTCCCCGAAAAACCTTTCAAACTCCAATCTAAAAATAGATCATGGTGTTAACAAAAGGTTTACGTCACAGGCCGCTGAGCAAAACTCAGGTGTGATTGTACCCTCCCAGCTACTGTATTTCTTAAAGGGTTAGTCCACTTTTATTTATAGGCAGGTGATGGTTGGCCGTTTCACCCATTAGCTTCTTACATCTGAGGGCACGCCCAACCCTCACACTATGCAATAAAACTTTCACATCATCGTTTGCCTCCGGCAAGGATTAGCAGCATGTAAACTATTAAAATTGTCAGATTTACACTTTATAAGAAATCTAGCAATTCCTTAACCAATCATTAACAAACCCATTATGGAGAAAATATGGATCCTCCTGAAAATGCTAGTTGCCAGGCTGTTTTGTTGACCTTTCAACTTAAAATACATATTGGGTCACAGACTTGGAACAAGTATAAAGATCAGGAAACATGAAGGAAAGTCAAAAGTCATTATCTGTATATTTCCTCCAGATCCATTTATTTGAAGAATAGAGCTTTCAGGAAAAGAATGGCATGGCTCTGGTACACCCAATGTCAGCTCACTGCAATCCTGAGGGACCCCTAGTAAAAGTACGGCATGGCTCTAGGACAATGATGGTAACCCTTGGCACACCAGATGTTTTGGAACTACATTTCCCATGATGCTCATGCACTTTGCAGTGTAGTTGAGCATCATGGGAAATGTAGTTCCAAAACATCTGGGTGCCAAGGTTTGCCATCACTGCTCCAGGATAACCACTATCTGCTCCTCAAAGATGCCCAGTAAAAGTACAGCGTGGCTTTTGGATCACCACTGTTGGCTTTCCATACTCTAAGATACTCAGCCAAAGCTTTGAAATGCCCGCTGTTGGCTTCCCATAAGAGATGCCCAGTAAAAGTACACTGTGGCTTTGGAATGCCCACTGTAGGCTTCCATAATACTAAGATGACCAGTAAAATGACAGCGTGGCTTTGGTATACCCACTGTCAACTCCCCCGTAATCTTGAGACACGCATTAAAAAAGAGCTGCTTCCCTATGCCGCGTACACACAATCGGACTTTACGGCATACTTGGTCCGGCGTACCGGATTTCGTCGGACAATTCGATCGAGTGTGGGCTCCAGCGGACTTTGTTTTATCAAAAGTTTGATGGACTTAGATTTGAAACACGTTTCAAATCTATCCGACGGACTCGAGTCTGGTCGAAAAGTCCGCTCGTCTGTATGCTAGTCCGACGGACAAAAACCGACGCTAGGGCAGCTATTGGCTACTGGCTATGAACTTCCTGGTTTTAGTCCGGGCGTACGTCGTCACGTACGAATCCGTCGGACTTTGGTTGATCGTGTGTAGCCAAGTCCGTTCATTCGGAAAGTCCGTTGAAAAGTCCGCCGGGCAAAGTATGCCGTAAAGTCCAGTCGTGTGTACGCGGCATTAGGGATACCTACTGGTAGCTCCCCATAGTTTTGAGATATGCCCAACAGAAGTGCAGAATGGCTTTGGGGGGGCCCAGTCCTAAGGGCAGGGCCGGTGCTACCACCAGGCAAACTAGGCAGCCGCCTAGGGCGCTCTGCTGCCTAGGGCACCTGGCCACTGGTGTTCCTACTCTCTTCTCTCTGCAGCAAGCAACTAAATCTCAGCATCAGCAGGCAGCCGCCGCTCATTTTTGCACATAGTGTCAGAGGCGAAGCGGCGGAGGACTGTGTCTGTGTCCTGACTCCCGAATGAATGGATGCAAGCAAACATTATTTCATGGGCACTGGTGAGGCGCTGCATTTCATGGACGCTGAGGGGGTGCATTGATGGGAGCTGGTGAGGCACTGCATTTGATAGGCGCTGGTGAGGCTGCATTTGAGGGCGCTGGTGAGGCTGCATTTGATGGGCGCTGGTGAGGCTGCATTTGATGGGCGCTGGTGAGGCTGCATTTGATGGGCGCTGGTGAGGCTGCATTTGATGGGCGCTGGTGAGGCTGCATTTGATGGGCGCTGGTGAGGCTGCATTTGATGGGCGCTGGTGAGGCTGCATTTGATGGCGCTGGTGAGGCTGCATTTGATGGGCGCTGGTGAGGCTGCATTTGATGGGCGCTTTATTAAAAGGGTGGGGTATACATGGGCAGGAAAAGGGTGTCAGGGTGGAGCCGGGGGGGGCAAAATGAGGTTTCGCCTAGGGTGTCAAAAATCCTTGCACCAGCCCTGTCTAAGGGGAGACCCATTAAAAAGTCTTTGCCTTTGGGATACAACTTGGCTTTAGGATGCCACTGTTCGCTCCCCCATAACTCTTATGCCCTGTACACATGACCGGTTTTGCCGTCGGAATAAAACAACAGAGTTTACAATGGAGTTCCGACGGAATTCCGCTCAAGACGTCTTGCATACACACGGTCACACCAAATTCCCACCGTCCAGAATGCGGTGACGTACAACGGGACTAGAAAACGGAAGTTCAATAGCCAGTAGCCAATAGCTTCCGTCTCGTACTTGCTTCAGAGCATGCGTCGTTTTTGGTGCGTCGGAACAGCATACAGATGAGCGGTTTTTCCGATAGTAATTTGTTCCGTTGGAAAAATATAAAACATGTTCTCTATCTCAGTCCCTCTGAATTTTCGACAGAAAAAGTCCGATGAGGCATACACACGATTGAAAAAGCTCCTGTCGGACTCTGTCGAAATTCCGCTCGCGTGTACGCGGCATGAGATATACCCAACAGAAATGCAGAATGGCTTTAGGGTGCCCGGTCTTTAGGGACATCCATTAAAAGTGCTGCTTGCCTTTTGGGATATCACTTTTAGCTCCTCGTAATCCTGAGAGATGCCCAATAAAAGTACAGAATGGCTATGGGATGCCCGCTGTTAGGTCCCCATATACCTAAGAGATGTGTTAAAGCCTCGGGGTGAACATGACTGCCAAGCAACTAGTTCTTTTCAAAATGACCAAACATGACACAGGAAGCCTTCAGCCAGCAGCTTGGTAGACCACATTAGGATTTGTAGTTCCCCAGCACCAATGACTTGCCCATAGCTGGTTCACCAAAATGTATTCGGTAACATCTGGCAAGGAAAAGGGTTAAGAGATGCGATTTGAAGCTTGTGCGGAAATCACGTCTGACTCACCGCAAAGCTGAATATATTTAAAGAAACGTGTGAATAGTTCCTCCGCCGCCCTCATTGTGACACACAAGCTTGTCATGCCATCCTCGTCACACGACTGGCACATCACAAGAGGCTCCTTTGTGGGTCACTGTGATAAAACGCGGCATGGTGCTCACCGCGGTCTGAGAACACACGTGTCCGGCCAGAGAGCGCCGACTATTCTATGTCAGCTGGAGGATAATTATAGCAGACTGTTATTAAAGAAAAAAACCAGGAGCAGACCAAACACGAGAGACTCGGATACAGATCCTGCCTTGATTTACAGGAGGGGCTTCTAGAAAGATCTGATCCTTTCTATACTCCGCTGTCTGTGCTGCTGCAATAGACCTTTCATCACTAAAAGACACCATTCATTACAAACGCGATCAGTAGCCACAACCTTCCAGCAGAACTCCAGCCAAAAACAACACAGAAATTAATAGTCCATTAAACAGATGAAGTAATAAAACCAGCTTTTGCTGCAATACTCGTCTTCAATCCAGAGACTTCCCCTGCAGTACTCACTTTCTGTCACTAGATGTCTTCATTCAGCATAATTAAACCCTGGTTGCCCCCAGCATGTGGAGTGGACATTGAAAGAAGAAGCAACACAGAGATGAGCTCATCACTGTCACTCTGCTTTTTCCTCCTATCAGCATGCCTCTTGTCAGCACACGAGCCGACTGGTTCCTTGTGTTGCTTCTCCTTTTCATACTCCAGCCCTGCTGTATAAGGACTAATACCAGGTCATTTGTGTACTTACAGTACTTGTATTAAAAAGATATACATGTAATTACTTCTCACCCGTAGGACATCCTCGAATTTCAGTAGTTATACAGGGATCAGGGTCGGTACTACCACTAGGCAAACTAGGCAGCCGCCTAGGCGCAAATAGTGTGGTGTTCCTACTCTCTTCTCTCTGCAGCAAGCAACTAAACCTCAGCATCAGCAGGCAGCCGCCGCTCAGTTCGCATATAGTGTCAGAGGCGCATCGGCGGTGGAAGACTGTGTCTGTGTACCGACTCCCGAATGAACGGAAGCAAACACTCATTGATGGGCGCTGGCGAGGCGCTGCATTTGATGGGCGCTGGCGAGGCGCTGCATTTGATGGGCGCTGGCGAGGCGCTGCATTTGATGGGCGCTGGCGAGGCGCTGCATTTGATGGGCGCTGGCGAGGCGCTGCATTTGATGGGCGCTGGCGAGGCGCTGCATTTGATGGGCGCTGGCGAGGCGCTGCATTTGAAGGGCGCTGGCGAGGCGCTGCATTTGAAGGGCGCTGGCGAGGCGCTGCATTTGAAGGGCGCTGGCGAGGCGCTGCATTTGATGGCGCTGGCGAGGCACTGCATTTGATGGGCGCTGGCGAGGCGCTGCATTTGATGGGCGCTGGCGAGGCGCTGCATTTGAAGGGCGCTGGCGAGGCGCTGCATTTGAAGGGCGCTGGCGAGGTGCTGCATTTGATGGGCGCTGGCGAGGCGCTGCATTTGATGGGCGCTGGCGAGGCGCTGCATTTGATGGGCGCTGGCGAGGTGCTGCATTTGATGGGCGCTGCATTAAAAAGGTGGGGTGTACATGGGCATGGCAAAGGGGGCGGAGTCAGGGGTGGGGCAGCAAACTGAGGTTTTGCCTAGGGTGTCAAAAATCCTTGCACTAGCCCTGACAGGGATGATGGGTGCACCTACAGGCATCATCCCGGTAAACAATCTTTTCAGCTGGCGATTCCCAGTAATGTAGAAGTGATCTGAGTGGCCGATTGGCCACTTGATCACTTCTGCGGGTAGGGGTGCCACCGCCTCTCCTGGGCTCCATCGTCCCATTGCAGAGCCCTGGAGCGCTGCCGCTGGCGGCGATGGCTTCCCTGAAGTGAGAGCGAGGAATGGACGTCATTCCTCTCTCTCTGCAACTCCGGAAACGACAAGTAGTTTGTCACTTCCGGTCCCGCTGGCCAGGAAAGCACCCAATCAGACCGATCTGTGTCTGATTAGCTGCATGGAGGCCAGAGGAGAGATTTGGGGGGTCCAAGACCCCAGATCTCTCCATAAAGAGGAACGGTCACAGCCCATTCTATCACAAGGCATGTTGTTCATCCCTTGTGATAGCAATAAAGTTGGTCCAAACTTCGCAAATGTGAATGCATACACTACTCCCGCACATATATGTAAAACAATGATTGCACCACACATGTGAGTATTGTCACAAATGTCAGAGCGAGAGCAATAATTCTAGTGCAAGATCTCCTGTGCAACTCTAAACAGGTGACCTGTAAAGACGTTTAAAGCGTCGCCTATGGAGAATTTTAAGCACCGTAGTTAGCCGCCATTCCATGGGCAGACGCAATTTTAAAGCGTGACATGTTCGGCATCTATTTACTTGGCGCAACATCATCTTTCACATTATACCCAAAAAAAAAAAAAAAAAAAAATGGGCCAACTAGTCTTTTTTTTTTTTTTTTTGTGAAAGTGTTTTTTTCCCCAAATAAAATTGCGTTTGAAAAACCGCTGTGCACATACCGTGTGACATAAAAAAATTGCAACGACCGCCTTTTTTTTTTTTTTTTGTTCTCTAGGGCCTCTGCTAAAAAAAAAAAAAAAAAAAGTTTTTTTATATCGAGATAGATAGATGCCCAGTAAAAGCATGGGACCACCTTGGGATGCCCACTATGAGCTCCTCCCAATGTGCATTAGAAGCTGCAGCAAGTCTGATAGAAACCATCTCACTTCCTGGCTGGAGGACATCCAGCATCATCTAGCCATTTCCTCCCCAGCTTGACTCTCCCTGGCCTGCCCCCTTTTCATTCAATGGATTTCAGTCCATTTATTAATGGAGGCTCAGCATCGCAGGTGGGCGTTACCCAGACCAGCCTGCATGCAGATCCAGCCTGCCTAGGAATGCCCACAAGACCCATCAGGGTACTTTGATATTTGCATTAACTTCCTCCCACAAGCCAGCCCATTGCTTATATCAGGATTACACTTCAGCTTTTAGGGTGCATTCATACCAGCCTGCCCACTAATAACAGACTGTTTTAGCACATGGGCTGGTGTCCAATGTGTAGCGGCAGCGGGAGGCAGTGCCTTGTTTTGTTAAAAGGCAACTCACCTTTTTTTTTTTTTTTTTTTTTTTTGAAAATGTATTTTAAATGTCACATCACATCGTGATATTTCATCGATTTCTTTGCACCAGTGTGATGGGATGTACAGACATGAGTTAGGTTGTGGTGCATTGCATAAAAACGCAGACATGCCGCACCACAACGCAGCATTGTTGGGTAACTCCTGTACTTAGAAATCAATTGATTTCTATGGCTGGGTTCACACTTGTGCGATCAGATATCGCGTGCGATTCGCACCGCATTGATCACGTGTGATGTTTGTGCGATGCGAATTCAGCCATACAAACTGTATAGCTGAAATCACATCAAAATGGTGCAGGACCCTTTTTTTTTTTGGTCCACACAGGAATCGGATCACAAGGGTGTTCACACCCATGCGATCCGATTCCTGCATCATTTTACAGTTCGCACTGCGAACCGATCTGGGGGTGTAATTAACTTTACATTGACACCCGCAGCAGTTCGCAGAGGGCAGCGTGAACCGGCACTGAATCGCACCAGTGTGTACCCAGCCGAAATGCCCTTCTGACAAACCTGCCTTAATGTGTACAAATAAACACAAGTCACCCCACATGGTGTGAAGTCATTACTGCTACATGATTCGCACAAGCAACAAATCCAGTTTACCCAGCAGTGTGCTGGTCACATATGGCTTGTTCAGTCTCCTGTAATGACCAATAATGGCCAGCAGAGGTCCATGTAAAGACCAAGTCACAGCCATGTGCCACAAACTTTTCATGTGACCTTCACAGGGACCCTAAAAGGACCTTTAAACTTCAGGCTTCTAGAAAACAGTTTTTTTTTTTATATATATATTACCATGGGGGCAAAAAGTCCCAGATTCCAAGGCAACTAGAATCCAGCCAGCACAGACGGGGTTAACCATCACAACATGTGAGCTTGTGTGGCCACCGATCGCCTCAATTATTAACAAGGAGCTACACAAGGACATTGAATGGCGCGGTGTATCCGGTGTATGGCATTAAATATACATAGAAATGATGACCCTAAATGCTCCTGCCTCATGTCAGGAGGAGTAGTGTGCACTTTATTTACTAAACAGACAATCACGCAACGACCGTATAAAACAGACGGTCACGCAACGACCGTATAAAACAGACGGTCACGCAACGACCGTATAAAACAGACGGTCACGCAACGACCGTATAAAACAGACGGTCACGCAACGACCGTATAAAACAGACGGTCACGCAACGACCGTATAAAACAGACGGTCACGCAACGACCGTATAAAACAGACGGTCACGCAACGACCGTATAAAACAGACGGTCACGCAACGACCGTATAAAACAGACGGTCACGCAACGACCGTATAAAACAGACGGTCACGCAACGACCGTATAAAACAGACGGTCACGCAACGACCAAATAAAACAGACGATCACACAGCGACCGTATAAAACAGACGATCGCGCAACGACCGTATAAAACAGACGATCGCGCAACGACCGTATAAAACAGACGATCGCGCAACGACCGTATAAAACAGACGATCGCGCAACGACCGTATAAAACAGACGATCACGCAACGACCGTATAAAACAGACGATCACGCAACGACCGTATAAAACAGACGATCACGCAACGACCGTATAAAACAGACGATCACGCAACGACCGTATAAAACAGACGATCACGCAACGACCGTACAAAACAGACGATCACGCAACGACCGTACAAAACAGACGATCACGCAACGACCGTACAAAACAGACGATCACGCAACGACCGTATAAAACAGACGGTCACGCAACGACCGTATAAAACAGACGATCGCGCAACAAACGTATAAAACAGATCACACAGCTTATGGACGTACTGCCAATGTTCCATCGGGAAGTTCCACTGTGTTTATATTTTGATTTCCTCTTTACATATCACCAACATAATGCACAGACCTTGTAAGAAGTACACGGGACTATTCACCTTGGCCTTAGCTCAAAGGAGCTCACAATCTAAAGCCAACACCATCAGGGCTGCTCTGACCAGAAGCTGTGCCTGTAGATTGTGGAAGGAAACACAGAAGAGGAAATCTCTGATCCCAGGACTGCGGTGCCAGAAGATCTCATCGCTGCCTCACTGACCATCATAACATAACACTGGGCATGCTTTAGTCTCCAAGAACTACAAGTCACAGCATGCTATAAAAGGAACTATACCCCAATCTAGGCGATCCCGGTATACCATAATACGTATTATACCCCAATCAAAGCAATCCCTGTATATACCATAAAAAGAACTAAACCCCAATCTAGTCAATGCCAGTATATCATAAAACAGGACCTAAACCCCAATCTAGGTGATCCCAGTATACCAGAGAAGGAATTATAATCTCACTGATCCAGGTATACCATGAAAGAAATGATACCCCATACCAGGGGATCTCAGTACACCATAAAAAGGAACTACACCCCCAATCTAGGTGATCCCAGTATACCATAAAAGGGGACTATACCCCAATATACCATAAAAGGGGAACTATACCCCAATCTAGGTGATCCCAGTATACCATAAAAGGGGACTATACCCCAATATACCATAAAAGGGGAACTATACCCCAATCTATGTGATCCCAGTATACCATAAAAGGGGACTATACCCCAATATACCATAAAAGGGGATTATACCCCAATCTAGGTGATCTCAGTATACCATAAACAGGAACTATACCCCAATCTAGGCGATCCCAGTATACCATAAAAGGGGATTATACCCAAATCCAGGTGATCCCAGTATACCATAAAAGGGGATTATACCCCAATCTAGGTGATCCCAGTATACTATAAACAGGAACTATACCCCAATCTAGGTGATCCCAGTATACCATAAAAGGGGATTATACCCCAATCTAGGTGATCCCAGTATACCATAAAAGGGGATTATACCCCAATCTCGGTGATCCCAGTATACCATAAAAGGGGATTATACCCCAATCTAGGTGATTCTCAGTTGCTGCAGCACTACAAGTAACATAAAAAAATAAATAAAAAGAAGAGGGAAAGGTGCAGCAATCTAGAGGGCTGCCATGTGTTGTAGAATCACAACACTCTGCATTACATGGAATATGGTTCAGGGTAGCAGAGTATCAGCCCATGTGGAACTACAAGGAGCAGCATGCTGAAATCTCCAGCATACTGTAAGACAAAGAGCTTTTATACAATGTAGAACTAGAAGTCTCAGAAAACCAAAACATTACGCTATTAGAGAACACTGCTGAACTTTCCTCTGTAACAATGCTGGTCCCATCACACATGAACTACAAGTCTCAGCGTACAATAATACCTATACTCCGGGGTGTTGTGGCACCACAAGTCAAAGCAAGCCATGACAGAGTCTAAACCCCAGGCTTAGACTGTTAAAGACTTAATGGCTAATATCAGGCTGGCTGTACTGTAATACATCATTATGAATGAGTGATAAATATACAATGTAACTATGAATAGATAAGAGTCGTTTATATAAATGAAATGATAGTAGTCATAGTATAAAAAGGACAACATGGAGGCGTTATGGTAAAAAAGAAAACAAAAAACAAATACAACGTAACTATGAATAGGAGCTGCAGAAAGAAATTATGGAAATACAATATAACTAAATAAAAAAAAAAAAAAAAAAAAAGGGAGCTTCCTAAGGAATCACAGAAATACAATGTAACTATGAATGAATAGGAGCTCTAGTTAGAAAACATGGAAATACTATTACTCCTATTAACACGATTACATTGTATTTCCATGTTTTCTTATTACTGTATATCTCCAGATTAAATTATAGTTACATTGTATTTCCACTATTCCTCCTATGAACACATGGTTACATTGTAAGGAATAATGGAAATACAATGTAACCATAATTTAATCTGGAGATATACAGTAGTAAGAAAACATGGAAATACAATGTAACCATGAAATAATAGAAGCTATTGTAAGGAATCGTAGAATTACAATGTAACTGTAGTAATAAAACAATGTAATACAATGTAACTATGGTGTGTATATGGGAAGGGGGCACGCAGCGGTGTATATATGGGAAGGGGGCACACAGCGGTGTATATATGGGAAGGGGGCACACAGCGGTGTATATATGGGAAGGGGGAACACAGCGGTGTATATATGGGAAGGGGGCACACAGCGGTGTATATATGGGAAGGGGGCACACAGCGGTGTATATATAGGAAGGGGGCACACAGCGGTGTATATATAGGAAGGGGGCACACAGCGGTGTATATATAGGAAGGGGGCACACAGCGGTGTATATATAGGAAGGGGGCACACAGTGGTGTATATAGGAAGGGGGCACACAGTGGTGTATATAGGAAGGGGGCACACAGTGGTGTATATAGGAAGGGGGCACACAGTGGTGTATATAGGGAAGGGGCACACAGTGGTGTATATAAGAAGGGGGCACACTGTGGTGTATATAGGAAGGGGGCACACAGTGGTGTATATATAGGAAGGGGGCACACAGTGGTGTATATAAGAAGGGGGCACACTGTGGTGTATATAGGAAGGGGGCACACAGTGGTGTATATAAGAAGGGGGCACACTGTGGTGTATATAGGAAGGGGGCACACAGTGGTGTATATAAGAAGGGGGCACACTGTGGTGTATATAGGAAGGGGGCACACTGTGGTGTATATAGGAAGGGGGCACACAGTGGTGTATATAGGAAGGGGGCACACTGTGGTGTATATAGGAAGGGGCACACAGTGGTGTATATATAGGAAGGGGGCACACAGTGGTGTATATATAGGAAGGGGGCACACAGTGGTGTATATAGGAAGGGGGCACACAGTGGTGTATATAGGGAAGGGGCACACAGTGGTGTATATAAGAAGGGGGCACACTGTGGTGTATATAGGAAGGGGGCACACAGTGGTGTAATGCCGGTGGTGCTCTTACCCTCCAGCCAGGAGGTGTAGTAGGGTGTCCTTGTTCGGTGCCATGTCTCGGGGACGGATGGGTCTCAGGCTCTCATGCTCTCTCCTCCCCCCGGTCTCCCCGCACTGTCACTCCTCTGACCGGCAGAAGCCGGTTTTCTCTCCGCAGCCGGGCTGGTGATGTCGCGTCATACGAGCCGGGAGGGGGTGTGCTGCAGTGACAGCGCCGGAGGGGCGGGGCCAAAGGGGGTACTGGCGGCCCGAGCCATAGAGAAGAGAGGGGGCGCGGCGGGGGCGTTGTCCGTGACGTCAGAGACGAGCTTGCCGAAATTTGCGCGAGGTTGCGAGGTGTGCGGTCCAATTACAGCGGGGTGGGGGAGGGGTGACCACATGTCACTGTCATAGAAGAATCCACTGCCTGCCATATCCATCTACTGTATACACCCCGTACATTGTATTCATCTATCCTCATCCTATTGTATTACTGTATATCATATCATAGTACATTGTATATTATATTATGTACATTGTGTATTTATTATAATATATATATATATATATATATATATATATATATATATATATAGATATAAAACGAGTGTATATCGCAATGGTATATTATGTATACTGTATGTTATATTTCATATTATATATACTGTGTATTATATCATGTTGTATACATAGTATATATTATATAGTACAATATACAATGTATATAATATGATATAAGACTCAGTATATATAATATAGTACAATATACAGAGTCTTATATCATATTGTATACATTGTAATATTCTGCTATATAATATATACTGTTATATCATATTATATACATTGTATATTGTGCTATTTTATATTATATATACTGAGTGTTATATCATATTATATACATTGTATGTTGTGCTGCAGTATATTCATTGGTGTGCGCAGCCTATTGCATTAGAGCACAAACACATATATGTGTGTACAGTATATAAGCAGAGCAGTGAAAGGTATCAGTAGAGCAGAAATTGGTGTCAGCAGGGCAATGGACGGTTTCAGCAGTTTTTTAATTTTAATTTCTTTTTTACAATTTATTTTTTTTTTATTATTTGTTTACATTTTTTTAGAAGCCCCATTTGGGGGGGTGGGGGGGGGGGGTGGGCTTTGGTGAAATATCAAGGGTCTAAACCATTAGTCTCCAAACTGCGGCCCGGGGGGCCAGATGCTCTCCTTTATCTGGTCCATGGGGCAGTGTTCCTCTCACTGATACAAGACACTATTCCAACCACGGACACCAACTATGGGCCTATCGGCCACTATTTCTCCCACTGACACCAACAATGGGGTGCTATTCCTCCCATTGACACCGATGTCTGGCCCCCCCCTAAGGTCTGAAGGACAGTAAAGTCCCGTACACACGATCAGAAAATCGTACGAAAAATAAAATACCACTTTCGAAGCGATCGTACCATAATCGGATCGTTAGTACAGAGCTTTCAAGAGCCAATCTGGACAGTTCATCCGAAATTATTTGATCGGACATGCACGGAAATGTTTTCCGTACAATGCCAGCAGCCAGATCGAACGATTTTCATTTAATCAGTACAGCTGTCGTTCGAAAATGCAATATCAATGCATTACAACACATGACATCACTTCCGAATTTTTATTCTGTCGTACGAGTATTTTCATGACCTTAGTAAACTCTTCATATTTGATCTGAGATTAGCATGCAAAAGAAAACAGACGATCATTCGTCCGATAATCTCATTGTGTGTACTGGGCTTAAACTAATCCTTTCTTTGGAAAGTTTGGAGACCCCTGGTCTAAACAGACCTCTGATGTCTCACTTCTGAGACAGAGAAAGGGACTGAGGACAGAGCTTCCCCAGCCACTTTCTCGGCAGCCTCAGCTGCACTGGACAGCGAGGGAATGGGAAGTGCTCTGTGCTGAGTGGCATAGTTTACTATGCTTCAGTTAAGAATGAACACAGGATCGATTGGTACATGTCACTCACTGTGTTCATTCAGAAAAAGAAAGGGGTCAGTAAATATAATATTTACTGGCCCCTTTTCCTGCATTCAATAGTGAAATGACCCCATCAGCAGCCGGAGGGAGAGGGGGTAAGCTGGCCGCACTGCAGGGGGAAACGGGGGGATGCCAGGAAGCAGGGGGAATTGGTACCACACAGGGAGATTAGGGTGTGCCCAGGGACACCCGACACACCCTGTGCACGCGCCTATGGCTATATTATATATACTGCGTGTTATATCATATTATGTATGTCACATGGTATATTATGTATACTGTGCATTTTATCATATTATGTATATTGTGTATATTATGTTATAGGGTTATATCATATTATGTATATTGTGTATATTATGTTATAGTGTTATATCATATTATGTATATTGTGTATATTATGTTATAGTGTTATATCATATTATGTATAGTGCAAGTTATATTATGTATACCGTATGTTATATTTCATATTATGTATACTGTGTATTATATCATTTTGTCCATGACAATACATTGTCATCATATTGTCTACAATACATTTTTTGTGTTATATTAGGCACATTATGTGTTATTTTTGTATATTGTTTGTCATGCTATACAACATTATTATATTATATTGCTGTATCATGATTTATGAGGTCCCACAAATACTTTTGTCCCATCAGAAGGTGCTCTTTCACCTAGATGTATCTAAACAATATTATTATTAATGAAGGACACACACACTGTGTGATACAATTATTTAATCACTGATGAGCATTATACATATAAATGATACAATGTGTGATAGAATGTACTGTAACTATGATATTAACAGGAAGCCATTCTTCAAAAAGAAAAGTCAGCAGCTACAAATCCTCTAGCTGATCACTTTTAACCATTTGCTTACTGGGCACTTATAGCCCCCCCCCCCCCCCCCCTGCCCAGACCAATTTTCAGCTTTCAGGACTGACGCACTTTGAATAACAATTGTGCGGTCATACAACACTGTACCCAAATGAAATTTTTATCATTTTTTTCATAAAAATAGAGCTTTCTTTTGGTGGTATTTAACAGCTGGGATTTTTAATTTTTGCTAAAAAACAAAAAAAATGGAAAATTTTGAAAAAAAAATCATGTTTTATGGTTTCTTATAAAATTTTGCAAACAGGTAATTTTTCTCCTTCATTGATATGCACTGATGAGGCGGCACTGGTGGGCACTAATAGGCTGCACTGGTGGGCACTGATAGACTGCGCTGATGGGCACTGATAGGCACAGATAAGGCGGTACTGATGGGGACAGATAAGGCGGTACTGATGGGCACAGATAAGGCGGCACTGATGGCCACTGATAAGATGGCACTGATGGGCCCTGATGGGTGGCACTGATGCGTGGCACTGAAGAGCACTGATAGGTACCACTGATAGATGACATTGATGGGTGGCACTGTGGGCACTGATAGGTGACACTGTGGGCACTGGTAGGTGGCACTGATGGGTGGCATTGTGGGCACTGATGGGTGGCATTGTGGGCACTGGTAGGTGGCACTGGTGGGCACTGGTGGGTGGCACTGCTGCGCACTGGTAGGCACAGATGAGCTGGCTGGAGCTCTCCTTGATTGGGACTGATGTCCCTCTGAGAGCTGCCAGTGATCTGCTTTTTTTTTCCTCCTCATGCTATCAGCGCAAGGAGAAAAAATAGCCGATTACCGGCTCTGTTTACATCACATGATCAGCAGTCATTGGCTGACAGCTGATCACGTGGTAAGGGGTCAGGTCTCATAGACTCGCTGATCACAGAGCGTGCCGAGCTCGCTCCCTACAAGGGGCGCACAGGCCGCTCAGGCACAGGAAGACATCAATAGATGTATTCCCGGCAAACTAGGTCTGCGCTGTAGCCGTCATTCGGCTACAGCACGCATCTGAAGCAGTTATTAAGAGAACATTTACTGTACCTGTCCAAGGATCCAGCTCTGTCCTCATCCAAACCGGTTCTGTGTTGACCATTGGGTCCCCAGCACGACATTAATAATGTGGGAAGCAGGCTGTGAGAGCTTACAGCTTCTTAACCAGCTTCCCTCTGTGCATGCGTGAGCCTCACTGTGCTTTGGGAATGGTACTGCAGCCTTCTGGGACCTTTGATATGTCCCAGAAGGCTGCAGGCAAAGAAGTGGGGGGGGGTTGCCTTTCCCTCGGTTTGCCTAGGCAATCTTAGCGGAAGTGGATGCGGGTACCCGACAAAACTAGGTGCCTGCTCCCCCACCAAAACAGTGCTATGCCAAATGTGGTAGAGGAGGGGGGAGGACTTAAAGCGGAACTTCCCCTTTTGGGTAAAGTTTTGCTTAAAACAACAAGATGCAATGTAGCTATGAATCATTAATAAGTTATAATTACAATGTAACTATAAAGTAATAGGTGTTATAGTAATAAAACAATATGATAAAATGTAAGTGCAGAGTTGATCCTCACAACTCCATTTCTGGCAGTATTATAATACTTGTGCCTGGTGACTGCAGTCATTTCATTATTTGTTCTTAATATTATCCGCCAGCTCGGGCAAGTGTTGGGCTCTAGTTGCACCAGGCTCTGCATACATGGGCACATTTTTTATAGCTTGCTTATTAAGGCAATCCAGAACACTTATAATACCCTTGCTATAGGTGTAGGCCATTTAACTACCTCCTGAAAAGTGGTGGCTGGTGCTCAAAATTTTTTGGGGGGTGCAAACAAACTGAAAAAAAAAACATCAATTGCAGCTACTGTAACCATCAAACGCAGCCACTGTGCCCATCAAGCGCAGCCACTGTGCCCATCAAATGCTGCCACTGCGCCAAAAAATGCAGCCACTGTGTCCATCAAATGCAGCCACTGTGCCCATCAAACGCGCCCACTGTGCCCATCAAACGCAGCCACTGTGCCCATCAAATGCAGCCCCTGTGCCCATCAAATGCAGCCACTGTGCCCATCAAGCGCAGCCACCGTGCCATCAAACGCAGCTACTGTGCCCATCAATTGCTGCCAGTGTGCCCATCAATTGCCGCTACTGTGCCCCATCAAATGCTGCCAGTGTGCCCATCAATTGCCACTACTGTGCCCCATCAAATGCTGCCAGTGTGCCCATTAATAGCCGCTACTGTGCCCCATCAAATGCTGTCAGTGTGTGCCCATCAATAGCCGCTACTGTGCCCCATCAAATGCTGCCAGTGTGCCCATCAATTGCCGCTACTGTGCCCCATCAAATGCTGCCAGTGTGCATCGCCCGGCACTTACCTGTCTTGCAGCAGGTCAGCGGCGGTGTCCTGCACGGGCCTCAATGTCTTCTTCCGTCCTCTCTCTCAGGC
Organism: Aquarana catesbeiana; assembly: GCF_042186555.1. NCBI lineage: Eukaryota > Metazoa > Chordata > Amphibia > Anura > Ranidae > Aquarana > Aquarana catesbeiana. Next base: position 241,778,804 of record NC_133333.1, read on the forward strand.
GTCCAATCACAGCGCCTGACGTTTCAGCCAATCAGGTAACAGACCCGACCACCTGATTGCCTGAGAGGCGGTTCAGTGTTAGCAAAGCAAATTCCTTCGCTTTGTTAACACACAGCTGAGTGAACAGCGAACGCCCAGCATTGCGCCCGCTGTTCACCTTTTTGGGGTGCCTATTAGAGCATTTGGCTCCAATCAGGTGCTTCCAAAAAACACCCCTGCCGCTGTAATTCAGGTGCGCGGCACCCGAAAGGGCGTGTCAGCAGCGACCATAGATAGATTCATGCATTGATGAATCTATCTATGGTGATAGAACGGTGCCAAGAGAGAGGGGGCGGCACTCCTGCACCCTTTATGGACGCACTGCCACTGCTCCTGAAGCCTGACTGGAATACTCCCAGGACATTGCTAGGACGTTGCTAAGAAAGGCCTAGTCTTTACTGTTCACCTCCACAGGAGTGACCTCTTAAACGCTGAGCTCAGAGCTACTGCATCAGGGGAGAAAAAAAGCATGTGAGGGGGTTTGAATCAGAAAAGGATGTCCCTCCTGTGATGGTGGAAGTGGACAATAAGAGCTGGGCCTCTCTAAGCAACGTCCTAGAATTATTCCACTTAGGCTTCAGGAGGTACATAATTGGCCTACACCTATAGCAAGGGCATTATTACACTTCAGTCAGATCTGCACAGTTTGTTGTTATCTACAGACACATCTTATCTGCATAGGTGTTTTTTGGTAAAGGTGAACTAACCCTTTAAGGTATATTGGACATTGAGGAACTACAAGTCCCAGTAAGTCACACCAGTTGAGCTTCCTTTTGGAGCAGATATGGATAATGGTCACCTGGGTGTTAGTGAACTACTAATCTCAGCTGGCCTGGCTGACACGGCACTTCTGGGACTTGTGGTTACAGAGCAGCATTTGTATCAGACTTAATTCATACCTCTTGATCCATCCAATGACACCTGTATGTGACGGCCTGGCAGTCAAAAATGAGCATGTCCTACATTTCCAGAATATTTGCAGTATGTTGTAGGTGGGTGCGCACTTCTAATTTATTTTCCTCCTGGTGTTACATGACAAAAAGTCACTAAAAAGCTATCTACCCCTGCATGTGATATATCCCGAGACACAAAATCTACAGAATGCTCCACCCTGAAGGGTTATTTGGGGAAACTGCTGATCAGTACAGTTCTGACAAATAGATTCACAATGTGTTATAAGATAAGGGTGCAGGCTGCTTTACACACCGACTCACAAAGGAATGGATGAGGAGGTTTGGGTTCAAGAAGACAGATTGTATTATAATATATTTTTGGTGAAAAAGGCCAGAGCATGGAGAATGAGAGGGCCTCCTAGATGAGTATTAGGTTAAACACCAGCCCGACCTTTATTTTTGAGTTATAGATAGTGGAGGCTTAATTGGTGTTCAATGGGAAGAATGTCCCTTACATTGGTGGTCAATGAGAAGAATGTTCCTTACATTGGTGGTCAATGGGAAGAATGTCCCTTACATTGGTGATCAGTGAGAAGAATGCTCCTTACATTGGTGATCAGTGAGAAGAATGTTCCTTACATTGGTGGTCAGTGAGAAGAATGTTCCTTACATTGGTGATCAGTGAGAAGAATGTTCCTTACATTGGTGGTCAGTGAGAAGAATGTTCCTTACATTGGTGGTCAGTGAGAAGAATGTTCCTTACATTGGTGATCAGTGAGAAGAATGTCCCTTACATTGGTGGTCAGTGGGAAGAATGTCCCTTACATTGGTCGTCAGAGGGAAGAATGTCCCTTACATTTGTTGTCAGTGGGAAGAATGTTCCCTACACTGATGGTCAGTGGGAGGAATGCTCTTTACATTAGTGGTCAGTGGGAAGAATGTCCCTTACATTGGTGATCAGTGGGAAGAATGCTCCTTACATTGGTGGTCAGTGGGAAGAATATTCCTTATATTGGTGATCAGTGGGAAGAATGTTCCTCACAATGAGGACCAGTGGGAAGAATGCATCTTATATTGGTGCTCGGTGGGAAGAATGACCCCTACATTGGTGGTCAGTGGGAAGAATGCTCTTTACATTGGTGGTGAATGGGAAGAATGCACCTTATATTGGTGACCAGTGGGAAGAATGCTCCTTACATTGATAGTCAGTAGGAAGAATGTCCCTTACATTGGTGATCAGTAAAAAAATGAATGGTGTCAATGGTTACATACCTGAGAAAAGCCATTCTAGTATGTGGCTGTGAAGGTGTAATGGATACTGTAGAGTTTTGCCGAGAGTTGGCCTGCAGTTTAGACCTGAGCATGCCTGGGTCATATACTACAGGTGCTCTCATTTAACCTGTTCCTGCCCGCCCTATAGCCGAAAGATGGCTACAGCAAGGCTCTCTAGTTCTGGGAGGATGTCCATGAACGTGCTGTGCTGACTTCCCGGGTTTTTAACTTTTAGGTTCATTAACTTTTCGTAACAATTACGAATGTTTGTTATGATGAATTTATCATTATGAGGGGCTCCCACCATCCCTGCGCTGTTCTGACTTCCTGGGGTTTTTAACTTCATCATAACGGATAATTGTAATTAATGAACATTCTTATTTTGTCCGATTCTGTTGTAACGGAATTTGGATCCGAAGATCGTAAACTAAATTTTGTATTTCGTACAAAATTCGTATGCATAAAAATTCGTATTTCGGATCCTCACGAATGTACGAATTTCCGTAAATTCGTACGAATTTTCGATTCGTAGGAAACTAATCGCACATGTCTACTCTGCAGTAAGGATGCAGCAAATCTGGGATCTTCGATGCACCATGGCGCCTTTCCTCTCGCTCTGCACGGTTGCATGAAGTTGGTGGCGTGCCGCAGTGTTGACCGTGTGGGATCATTCCAAGGTGGCTTTCACACTTATGTTATTCATCATTCCCTACACTGGATATTTGTAGAATTGGATCTCGATCTACATCCTAGAACAAGGCAATTTTAGTTTTCAATAGTCACTCCACAGGTTTGTTTTGATTTGATTTCACTTTGTTCTGTATTTGGGTGATTCAATTGCTCACCTTCCCCACTCTTCATCCGGTTATTCCTGCAGCTGGGCTCTCAATAAGTCACTGTTGAATAATTATCACAGCCCTACCTTTTGTCTGGGCTATCTTGTACAATATTGATTTACACAACCTATTATATTATCCTTCACAGAGGCCCCCATTGACTGATCCCACCCATCTACCTATCCACTATCACTGATCTATACCCACCTTGCTTGCTGTCCTGCGTTGACCGACACCTGCTGGTGCGCCGCCACAGCTCCTGGCGATGACCCTCTCTGGGTGATTCGCGACCTTCAGTGCCATACCAACATTATACAGACACCCTGTAAGTAACACGCCCTAGGGGGATTTTTAATATCCATCCCATTGTTGCCATTTACCAGTATTGCCCAATTTTTTGGTATTAATATAATTATAATTTTTTATCATAGATCCATTTTCACGTGTTTTGCTCCTGAAGATTGGCTTCAGCCATGAAACACGTTGAGCTGCAGATGCCGTGTACTTTGCTATGCCCATTCAAACCATGTTATGCTTATCACATAGATAATTTACTCCATGGGTGTCTATGTCTACTCCTCATGGGATGATATAATGAATATTGATGATAAGGATCCATGAGGCCCCACTATTGGGCACTATTGTGTAGGTGTATATATGTGATCAATTGGACTATGTAGTTAACCCCTTTCCCTGCCAGTGTAATTTACATAGTAATCGGTGCATTTTTATAGCACTGATCGTTGTATAAATGACAATGGTCCCAAAATTGTGTCAAAAGTGTCCGATGTGTCCGCCATAATGTCTCAGTCATGATAAAAATTGCGGATCGCCGCCATTACTAATAAAAAAAAAATAGTTAATTAATAAAAATGCCATAAATCTATCCCCTATTTTGTAGACACTATAACTTTTGCGCAAACCAATCAATATACGCTTATTGCGATTTGTTTTACCACAAATATGTAGAAGAATACATATCGGCCTAAACTGAGGAAGAAATTTGTTTTTTATATATTTTTGGGGGATATTTATTATAGCAAAAAATAACAATTTTTTTTTTTGCATAATTGTCGCTTTTTTTTGTTTACAGCGCAAAAAAAAAAAAACGAAGAGGTGATCAAATACCACCAAAAGAAAGCTCTATGTGTGGGAAAAAAAGGTCATCAATTTTGTTTGGGTGTAGCGTGGCACGACCGCGCAATTGTCAGTTAAAGCGACGCAGTGCCGAATCGCAAAAAGTGCTCTGCTCAGGAAGAGGGTAAATTCTTCCAGGGCTGAAGCGGTTAATCATGCATATTGTTCAATTTTTTATCATTACCATGTATGAATCGAATTGGGTTTTGATGTATTATGACCATAATGCACCCTGGTTACGAACTATTCAATATCAGTTTTACTCAATCTAATATATCTATTTATTTCGTACCCACATGTTTCAATTAAAGTCCCGATTTCCCTCTCCCCCCCCCCCTTCTTTCCCCCAAGTCCAAAATTTTAATTCTTCTCCTTTTTTGTAACATCTGTAAACACACAGATTATTCCTCCCTTCAGCCAAAACTCCTGAGGTACATCATGTTAGGCTCCACTTCCCTAAAGACAACAGAGATTGGGCCTCATGACATTTGTGTCATTTACATGTTTCTGCTTTTGCCACCATGATTACACAAGATCCAGCATTTCTTGTACGTCTGAGGTTGCCTCGGGGAACCAGGCAGTAAGGGGCCAGCATTCGGGTGGAAATTCCATGCTCCCCAAATATTCATCCTTTCTAGGTTGCTAAAGCACAGTGGGTCATAAACTATTGTCCTTTTTTTATTACAATAACCGTTGTCACCGTTTGCTCTTCCTTTGTCACATGATCCCAATGTTGCTGATCTCCTGGAGCCCTATTTGCAGCCACTTCCTGTCTACACGCACTCCAGCAATGGCTGGCATGGCATTTCTCAGGGCAGGTTTCCTGATGGCGACAATACACCCGTGTATTGTATATGTATAAGGCAATGGCAGGAACACAATTTGGGGACTTCCAAAATTTAGAACTAAAAAAATATTAAGAATCACTCTTTAATTCACAATCACATGTTAAATTACGAGATTTTAGTGCACGGATTAGGGTTAGTGGCACCTGAGCCAATGCGACCCATGCCAAGGGGGTGTGTGGTAAATATCGGCTTGCAAAACAGGGTAGATAGGTTAATGGTGTTGAGAAACACTGTCCAGCGTAGTCTGATTTTCTGATAGCTCAGCCTGACTCTCCGGCCTCAATAAAGAGAATTGAACAATAACGATTTGATGAAATGCCCCCTCCCCCCCCCGTATTACACCAGAGATTACAACACAGGTGGAAGCTGTCTGCGTCAGTCTCACAGGCCATGGTGCCAAGAAGAGTGACCATGTCTGAAGCGGCTCCAAGGTCAATATCTGTTCGATGGTCCAAATGACGTGAAAAGATAGTATGTCAGGTGACAACAGGTCATGATATGACATTGCCACCATAAAGGTAGAAATAGTAGCAATAAAGCACAACTAAACTGCTTAGTAAGGTTGGGGCCTCCAGGAGCGCTTGCTGTAATGTGCAGGTATGCTGAGCATATTTGGATATCATGGCATGCTTACCTTGTGAATGCCTTTCTCTAGTAATGTGAAGGCCGCCGACCCGGTCGTCAATGGTGCCTTCATCCAGGGCCGTCTTTAAGGCGGGGCAAAAGGGGCAGCTGACCTGGGCCCTGTCATTATTGTGGGGCCCAAAGCAGCTGCCCCATACTTGCCAACTATCCCAGTTTAAATTTCCTCGTCCCTTGAGCTTTTAGTCCAGTGCTGTGTCCTGATATCTCAGTGTGAAGTTCTGTTACTAATGCTGCCCAGCTCTGCCCTATTGTTGTGTACAGATGACTCACCTAGAGACCCTGTGTTTACATATAAATACTAGCATTGATATGTAAATAGCGGCGCACCGACAGCATTTATAGGTAAATAGAGGCAGTATTCATATGTATATCATGCCCCCCTGAGGTCATATCCACCATCACCTATACGGAATCCTGCCCACTGGTTAGATAAAGGGGCATGCTAGAAATTGATCACACCCACCCCTCCCCCCCATCACTGCCACTGATCCCAGGAGTCCTAGGATCCCTAGGAGTTTTCTGTCTATTAATGGGTCCCCTCGCCTCCTCGGTCCATGGTGTGCAATTGTGAGGAGATGATGTGCTGGAACCTCTAGCAACCAATCAGTAAGCAGTAATGATGTGCAGTAACCTCTAGCAACCAATCAGTGAGCAATGTTGATGTACAGTAATCTCTAGCAACCAATCAACAAGCATAAATCATGTGCTGTAACCTCTAGCAACTAATCAGTGAGCTGTAACGATACACTGTAACCTCTGGCAACCAATTGCTGCCTGATATGATTCAGTAAACTGATATTGAGTCTAGCTGCTATTTATTGTATGCCTCAAAGCAGGTGGAGAGCGAAACTGCATGGAGGGGGGGTCAAGAAAATTTTTGCCCAGGGTCCAATCAGCATTAAAGACGGCCCTGCCTTCATCTGGTCTTCTTCTGGGTTTGGAGTCTTCGCCCATCTTGGTGATGTAAGATGTAGAGTTACTTTGTCCTGGCAGAATCCTGCACATTATGTTTACTGAACTGCACAGGCATGGCTCAGGGTAAACTCTGAAGCTTGTTCATGTTCAGATCTAAGTCCGAGCCCACTTGAGTGGGCCTACCAAGAAGCTGTCACCTGTACTGGGCCAACCATCTGCAGCTGGGGCATTCCCCAGCCTGCAGCCACATGTACACAAGGGACATGTATAGGTAAGGCTGTGGAGAGGGAATGCCTCGGCTGCTTATGATTGGCCCAGTACAGGTGACAGGTTCTTCGTGGGGTTGCTCAGATGAGTTCAGACTAGGATCCAAACAAGTGCTCGAGTCCCTGCTGCAGAGAGACACCCCCACACCAGGATATTACCCCCCCCCATGACAAGATATTACCACCCCCATAACAGGATATTACCATCCCCATACCAGGTTATTACCACCCCCATAACAGGATATTACCACCCCCATACCAGGACATTACCCCCCCCAATAACAAGATATTACCACCCCCATGACAGGATATTACCACCCCATACCAGGATATTACCACCCCCATACCAGGATATTACCCCCCCCCCCCATAACAGGATATTACCACCCCCCATACCAGGATATTACCACCCCCATACCAGGTTATTACCACCCCCATAACGGGATATTACCACCCCCATACCAGGACATTACCCCCCCAATAACAAGATATTACCACCCCCATAACAGGATATTACCACCCCCATACCAGGATATTACCACCCCCATAACAGGATATTTCCACCTCCATGCTTTACTGTAGGAATGGTGTTATTTGGATGGTGAGCTGTATTGGATTTCCGCCAGACATATCATTTGGTGTTGAGTCCAAATAATACAATTTTAGTCTCATTTGATCATAACACTTTTTTCCATGTGGCCTCAGAATTGTCAAGGTACGTTTAAGGTGATCAGGTGAGACTAGAATTGAATGATTTGGCCTCAACACCAAACAATATATCTGGCCCCTTAGTTCCAGTGAAGGGAACTCTTAAAGCGTCAGCATACCAAGACATTTCGGACAATTTTATGCTCCCAACTTTGTGGGAACAGTTTGAGGATGGCCCCTTCCTGTTCCAACACGACTGCGTACCAGTGCACAAAGCAAGGTCCATAAAGACATGGATGAGCGAGTTTGGGGTGGAGGAACTTGCAATGTAAACATTGCTTTACCCTGGGTTCACACTTCTGCGTGTGGCTGCGGGTGCAGGAATCGCAGTGATTCCCGCACCCGCAGTGAAAACTCACTGCTCTGCGGAAACATCATGGCATCATGGGAAATGTAGTTCCAAAACATCTGGGGTGCCAAGGTTCGCCATCACTGCCCTAGGTGATGGATACTCTAGGACAAACTATGGCCCTCCAGTTGTTCAGGAACTACAATTCCCATCATGCCTAGTCATGTGTGTGAATGTCAGAGTTCTACAAGGCCTCATGGGACGTGTAGTTCCACAACAGCTGGAGGGCCGTAGTTTGGAAATCTCTGCTCTAGGAAGGCGAACCTGGGGGTAGGTTCTGGGGGACCATGACCAAGGCTTGGGAAGCTATCTTGATTAATAGATTAGGATAATGATATTATTGATTTTGACACGGGATAGTTAAGCTCTAATTGTTACGATGTGGGACTATTGGCCTGTAATGTGGAATGCAGTATTTTGGTTATGTATGTTCCTATGGAAGGTGTTTTTCTTTTTCTAAAATAAAGATAAAAAATGAAAAAAAAAAAAAAAAGAAGCAAAATGCGCTTTATTGTTTCCGGGCTGTACTAGGTAAAAACAACAACATACACATATGTGGTATCACTGCAATTGCCAGGAGCAGGATAATTTATTTTGTGGTATTCTTTGGTGGAAGAATTATGATAAAAGCAAGAAATTAACTAAATTTTAGTATTTTGGGTCAGTTTTCCTTTGATAATAAAACATAAATAAATCAGGGGATATCCATTACCATTTACCCCCTAAATGAAAGCCCAATTTGTCCTGAAAAATGCAGTATAGTCCACCTGAAAGTGTGATGATATGTGCAGTTTTACTAACATATGTCAAAGTTGCAAAATTGTGCTTAGGCATTAACATTTGTTTTACCCTTAGGCAAAAGAAAGCCTAAAAAAAAGAAAACAAATGCAGCCACCACATATAAGAATTCATAAGCTGTAATGTAATAAATATTTGCTTTTGAGTTTATTACCACTTTTAATTTTTTAATTTTTTTTTTTATTAATATATAACTGCTGAATGGATCACTGTAATTTATATACTATATGCTTGTTGTTTACTGTTCGTGTTTATTGAAGAGCAGTGATAAAATGGGAAAAAAATAACGCTCTCTGGAAGCTGCCTGTGATATTTTCCCTCCTGAAAACCGATCTGTGCTGATCTAATCAGGAATCAAGAGGTAAATGCAGGACAGGATATGGAATGTGTATGCAAGTCACGGAGTATTATTTACATGTCAGTGTATATAGATAGAAAACGCTTGTGAGAGGGGTGTGTGCTCCTGGTCACATCCACACATCACTACAAACAAGGAAACAAGACAACCACCACTGCCGGGGGGAAAGTGAGAATCTATACAGAACACCAAACTCGCCACCAAATAGGTATAAAATTAAAATTATACTGTATTATAGTCAAGTTAAACCATTTAAAGCAGAAATACAGTTTCCTTGAAAATATAATAATGTTAAAAAAAAAAAAAAAAAGGTATCTCTCGTTACATTCACCTCTTCAGTGCATCAATTCCTCTCTGATTTCCGGTACAGCTCATCTCCCAGATAGAATGACAGCCATTGTCATCTCATTCACTTTCTGTAGGCCCAGGCTGTCACGGACACACCCCCTGAGGACATGTCATTGCACAGTCTGGGCTCACAGCACTGCTGGACTGAGAGGGAAGAGGGACTACCAACCACCAAGAACCCATAACCATGCCTCCCAACTTTCTGAGATGGGAACAAGCGACACCTATTAGCAAAAGGTATGTAGGCAGGGCTTTTTTGTCAGGGGGAACATAGTTCCGGCACCCCAAGCACTAAATTTATGTAATGGCAAGGGGTGCTGGGGATGTGCTGGAGGGTCTATTGATGATTGCCACTGGGGGATCTATAGTCTATAGCGACTACGCTGGTGGGGTTCTATTTTTGCATGGGGGTCTATTGTTGCTGGTGGAGGATCTATTGTTGCTGGGAGGAGGTTTTTTTATTCCTGGGGGGTCCATTGTTGCTAAGAGGAATCTACTGTTGAGAGAGATGTCTATTGTTGCTGGCTGCTGGGAAATCTGCTGTTGCTGCTGGGGGTCTATTGCTGCTGGGGTGGATTTTTGTTTACGGGGGGGGGGGGCATTGTTGTGTGAGGGAACTATTGAACTATTGTTGCTGGGGGATCTATTGTTGCTGGCTGCAAGGGATCTATTTTGCTGCTAACAAATTCTATACAAATTACTTAGCACCACAGAATGATACTTGGTTATGTATTCTCTAAAAGGGGCGGCACTGGGAGGTGGGTAGGGGATGGAACCAAGGGACGGTGCTCAGAGGTGGGTAGGGGGCGGAGACAAGGGGTGACTTAGAAGGGGGGGGAGTTCCTGCACCTATTCTCTGAAGAAAAAAAGCCCTGTATGTAGGCATAGGACATACCCCCTGCCACGCCCCCTTAAAGGAGAATAATACAAAAAAATGTTTTGGTAAACCAACAAGTGCTTTTTTTAAACCACTACTATTTCTTTATATTGGCTTTTGAGATTTACAAATGCAGCAATTTAGAATTTGGATGAAAGGTTTAGCACTGGGAGATACTTTTTGAAAGATAAAAAAAGTGCATTTTATATACATCTAAATAGATCAGACCAAAATGAGGGACAAACGAGGAGGAAAGAGGGACAGAGGGGCTTTGTTCCAAATCAGGGACAGTTGGAAGCTGTATGTACTATTGAGATACACTATATTACCAAAAGGATTGGGACACCTGCCTTTACATGCACATGAACTTTAATGGCATCCCAGTCTTATAGGGCGTACACACGGTCGGACATTGATCGGACATTCCAACAACAAAATCCTAGGATTTTTTCCAATGGATGTTGGCTCAAACTTGTCTTGCATACACACGGTCACACAAAGTTGTCGGAAAATCCGATCGTTCTGAACGCGGTGACGTAAAACACGTACGCCGGGACTATAAACGGGGCAGTGGTCAATAGCTTTCATCTCTTTATTTATTCTGAGCATGCGTGGCACTTTGTCCGTCGGATTTGTGTACACACGATCGGAATTTCCGACAACGGATTTTGTTGTCGGAAAATTTTATCTCCTGCTCTCCAACTTCGTGTGTCGGAAAATCCGATGGAAAATGTCCGAAGGAGCCCACACACGGTCGGAATTTCCGACAACACGCTCCGATCGGACATTTTCCATCGGAAAATCCGACTGTGTGTACGGGGCATCAGTCCGTAGGGTTCAATATTGAGTTGGCCCACCCTTTTTAGCTATAACAGCTTCAACTCTTCTGGGAAGGCCGTCCACAAGGTTTAGGAGTGTGTCTATGGAAATGTTTAACCATTCTTCCAGAAAAGCATTTGTGAGGTCAGGCACTGATGTTGAGAAGGCCTGGCTCGCAGTCTCATTTCTCATTCATCCCAAAGGTGTTCTATCGGGTTGAGGTCAGGACTCTGTGCAGGCCAGTCAAGTTCCTCCACCCCAAACTCGCTCATCAATGTCTTTATGGGCCTTGGTTTACACACTGGTGCGCAGTCAGGTTAGAAGAGGAAGGGGCCATCCCCAAACTATTCCCACAAAATTTGGAGCATAAAATTGTCCAAAATGTCTTGGTATGCTGACGCCTTAAGAGTTCCCTTCACTGGAACTAAGGGACCCAGCCCAACCCTTGAAAAACAAGCCCACATCATAATTCCCCTTCCACCAAATTCCTTGAACCAGTGTCCAAAGCAAGGTCCATAAAGACATGGATGAGCAAGTGGGGTGGAGGAACTTTACTGGCCTGCACAGAGTCCTGACCTTATCCCGATAGAAGACCTTTGGGATGACTTATAGTGGAGACTGCGAGCCAGGCCTTTTCGTCCACATGAGTGCCTGACCTCACACATGCACTTCTGGAAGAATGGTCAAACATTTTCATAAACCTGAACCATTCCTTTTTTTTTTTTTTTTTTTTAATCTTTATTTAAACCTGAACCATTCCTAAACCTTGTGGACAGCCTTCCCAGAAGAGTTGAAGCTGTTATAGCTGCAAAGGGTGGGCCAACTCAGTATTGAACCCTAAATGGTAGTTGGTCAGGTGGAGGATGGCTAAGTGTTAGAGGTTCAGGTAGAGGAGGGATAAGTGTTTGTAAGTTAGGGGTTCAGGTATGGGGGGGGTAAGTGTTGGAAGTCCAGGTAAGGAAGGGCTAGGTGTTAGGGGGTTAGGGGGTTCAGGTATGGGAAGGCTTAGTGTTAGGGGTTCAGGTAGGAGAGGGCTAAGTGTTAGGGGTTTAGTTTGGGGAGGATTAGGTATTAGGGGTCTACAGGTATCGGCGGGCTGGGTGTTATGGGTCCAGGTAGGGGAAGGCTAAGTGTTAGAGGTCCAGATAGTGAAGGATTAAGTGTTAGGGATTCAGGTGTGAGAGGGCTAAGTGTTAGGGTTCTAAGTAGGGAATGGCCAAGTCAAGGTAGGGAAGGGTTAAGTGTTAGGTGTTCAGTTAGATGAACTATACATTTTACGGCATCAGGTAGGGGAAGGCTATGTGCTAAGGGTTCAGATAGGGGGAGACTAAGTATTAGGGGCCCAGGTAAGGGAGGTCTCAGTGTTAGGGGTCCAGGTAGTGAAGGGCTAAATGTTAGAAGTTCAAGTAGGGAAAGGTTAGTAAGGAGAGAGCAAAGTGCCAGGGGTTCAGACAGATGGAGGCTAAGTATTAGGGGCTACAGTAGGGGAGGTCTAAGTGTTAGGGGTTCAGGTATGAAAGGGGTAGGTGTTAGAAGTCCAGGCAGGGGAAGGCTACGTCTTAAGGGTTCAGTAAGGGGTGGAATAACTGTTAGGTGTTCAATAGGGGGAGGGCTAAGGGTTGAGGGTTCATGTATAGGAGGGCTAGGTGTTAAATGTCCAGATAAAGATAATACCATTAGTTACCCCAACACTTCATACTCCTGATATGTGACTGCTGTACCATGTACTTTTATGAGAAAGTATCCTGTTCTCTTTGTATTGCTTCCTTTATGTGAAATTCCTGGTGTTCCTACCAGTCCCCTTGCTTTCCTATTAAAAACTGACCACACTAGGCAGGAGAGCACACCGTGGTGAGTCCTCTAGCTATATTGGGAACTTACCCTGTTTACCCGAAAATAAGACCTAGCGTGATTGTTGGTGATGGCTGCAATATAAGCCTTACCCCCCATATTAGCTCTAGTTAAAGTCCTTGTAGGTCTTATTTTCAGGGTAGGGCTTATTTTTGGGGAAACAGGGTAGGGCTTATTTGGGGGGTAGGGCTTATATTGCAGCCATCACCGACAATCACGCTAGGTCTTATTTTTGGGGAAACAGGGTAGTATACTCTCCTCCAATGATCAGACCTGTCCTGACACGCCCCCTGCTGCACAGCCATTCGCTAGGAAGCTCAATGTGCTGCTGCTTCTCCTCCCCCTGCTCTTATGTAGCTGAGAAGAGAGGGAACGTGATCACCTATAAAAAAAAGGGAAAAAATATATTTATGATTTTTTTTATATCTATACAAAAATGTTTTGCCTTTCGTTTGTATATTAAACTGAATAGGTTGTTTTACATGGTGATCGTTTACAATCACTTCAAGTATTGGTGCTCAGGTAGGGAAAGGCTAAGGCTGGGTTCCCACCATTGCAAATTGGATGCGGGTTCCCAGCAATAGCAGGAGATTTTGACTGGCTCTCTTGTTTTTCTGCAAAACGCAGATCCGGTGTGTTTTGGTCCATTTCAGGTCCGAATTCAGCCTAAAATTCGGGCCGAAATTGGACCTGAAACAGTGAACCAGGACGCACCGGACCTCTGCTGTGAGACGGATGCGGGGATGGTGTGAACCGAGCCTCAAGGCAGGGGCGGCCCATCTATTAGGGGCGTGTCTTTCTGCATGTATGGCTGTCAACTAGTTACGCTGCTGCTTAGACAACCAGACGCCGTTGTACCCACGCAACTCAATGTGAGGGCTATATAAGGTGACCGTCTAGGCTACAGCGCATGCTCTGAAGAAATCCCAGTGACGGATGAAACGCGTCAGCATGACGCCATCACGCTTTGCATAGCGTACACACGGACCCACCCACCAGCCTTGGGGATTCCGCCCGCACCTCCGCGAGGTTTTTTCAAACAGACCCGGGAACTGGAGGATGACATACACCGCTTCTTTGCGGTACTCTCTAACCTTGCATTACCATTCCCGGGTGTCACCGTATGCACCCTGCCTACGATATCTCACATGTTGAAGGAAGTTAACCTTGTGAGCTGCCTGGAGATGGTATGAGAAAGATACAGCTGCTTCTCCGGATCGATGTCATATTCCGGTGTCTACAGAGGGGTGAGATCTAATCTGATATATCCCATGCACGGGACTGCTGCATTTATCTTCTAGTACTTCTCTCCCCTATAGCACTGACCGATTCAGATATTTATACAAGCACACTCCCATCCTCTAATACTTACAGCTCTTTATACAGGACATTACCCCCACAGTATTTGCTACCCACTATATTGAAATGACCTCAGTGAACTGTATTACTCCATGACTGCAGTCTTTACTGCAACATCTACAAACAGGTCATTTTCAATCCTCCGTGTTGTCATTTATATGGTGGATGTGAATTACCCACGGCTGCACAACTTACCACCCCGTTTTCATCTGCAATTTACCTGCACATTTGTTCATACATTAGGAATACTAGCCCTTTCCAGATGACCCAGTAGGAGATATCATCCTTCACATGTTTGATGAGAGGTGTGTATGTTGTTTGTATGTGGTGGCCATCTATGTTCGTCTTAGACAACGTTGTCTATTTTATCCATTGGTGGCGGTATTTGGTTTTTAACCATTTTTGATTGGTGTTCAAGTGAATTTTTCAATAAGATTAATATATTTTTGCTAAACTGCCTGTTCCTCCTTGATGAATTGCTTTTGGTTGGAATTGGTTTCCAATTCCATTTCTCCTCCCCTCCCCTTTTTTTGATATGCGTAGTTAATTCAGAGGAGCGCACCCATATCTAAGCCTGAGCGCCCTGGGTGTAAGCAATTAGCCTAGTATACACAGGTGTAGTCATCACTGAACTTTCACCAGTCGTTACCAATATTGATTAAGCAAAGCCATCCAGTTCTTTTTATCTTCCCGTTGTTTTCCATCTATTAGGGGCGCCTGGGCACCGCCCCCTCTCTCCATGGCCCTATATGCAATGGATAGATTTATGCATAGCATGAATCTATCCATGGCTGCCGCAGCCACCCCCTGTTCATGCATCTGGCCCCTTTTCAGGGCACCGGGCACATGAACTACAGTGGCCAGGGTTTTTTTTTTAAGCACCTGATTAGAGCCAGAGGCTCAAATAGGCTTCAAAATAGGGTGGGCTCGGGTCGCAGAGAATGCGAATGGAGCCCACCCAGGTGTGTTACAACAGTGAATGAATATTCACTGTGGAAACACTGATCCTCAATCAGAAGCGGGTGTGAGACCTGTTTTCCAATTGGCCGGAAAGAGAAGACTCCCGATTGGCCGCCAAGGAGGAGGGGGGAAACGGAGGCCGCCGGCCGTTGTTGCCGTGATGACTCATGGAGAGCAGGAGAACGGGAGGCCGCCGCCGCCGCCGTGCGGGGGAAGCCGCCGGTTATGGGGTAAGTGCTACTGACCAAACGCCCTCCCAAAAACATTATCCACCAGCCGCCACTAGCTTAAGATTCAAGGTCCAGGTAGTGAAGAGCTAGGTGCTAGGGGTCAAGGTAGAGGAGGACTACATGGTAAAAGCCCAGGTACGAAAGGGCAAGTTCAGTTTGGGGAATACAGAAGTTCAGTTGGGGAGTACAGGAGTTAGGGGTACAGGTAGAGGAGGAGTGTTAGACGTCCATGTAAGGGATGGCTATGTGTTGGGGGGTCAAAAAAGGGGAGGGATAAGTGTGAGGAGTTCATTAAGAGGGGGGGGTAAGTGTTAGGGGTTCCAGCTCGTACCTGATTCTGAGCATGCGTGAACCTTTGTGCGACGGACTTGTGTACACACGATCGGAAAGTCCGACGACAACGTTTTGTTGGCAGAAAATTTGAGAACCTGCTAGCCAACATTTGTTGGTGGAAAGTCCGACAACAAATGTTCGATGGAGCATACACACGGTCGGACTTTCCACCAACAAGCTCACACCCAACATTTGTTGTTGTAAAATCCAATCGTGTGTACGGGGCATTACAGGTTCAGGTAGGGGACTAAATGTTAAGGGTCCGGGTAGGTGAGGGGTAAGTGTAAGTGGTTCAGGTAGGAATCGCTGAGGGTTGGGTGTCCTAGTAGTGGAAGGCTGGGTGTCAGGGTACTTCAATATTAGGGATATTTAATGGAAGCTGTAAGATTTCTATGTCTTCTCTCTGGAGCCGTCGTTGAGAACCTCTTCACTCAATACATTCAGCATTGGAGAGACCTCAGAATCAAGTCAGCAGTAGAGGAGAAGAATGTGCTGAGAAAATGGACAACTCCTACCTAAATAACGTCTTCTAGGAATGTTCTGTTCACACAATACTATTATTATCTTTCAAAAACATGTTTTTACACATTGTTGATTTGACTCAAGCGCTGTTGTTTTGCAACTTTTTCCCAGCGAAATGTCCTCGTATTTATCTTTCTCGGGGGCCGCCTGGGGAACATCCTTGTGCACTTTTACCTGAGTGACAAACCCAGTGCAAAAACACCTTTATAATGCGGTCACGTCTCCCCCTCCCTCTCCCCCCCCCCGCCCCTGCAGCGTTAAAAACAACAGTGAACTCTGACCCGACATATGCAAGGGAGCGCAACCATTGGTGGAGGAACCGCACACCCTCCAGCTATTAAATTCCTGACATAAACAGGACAACCAAATCTGATGTCACCTCCTCTGACAACGACACCTGCTATGGATTGTCCTGGGGTCTGCGCTTTGCTGACAATGTCATGTATAAAGCTGGGTACACATGAGTAGAATCTTGTTAGAAAAACGATCAGTTTTGAAACGTTTGTTCGATTTTCGTGCAGCTGATGTGGACAAACAGAAATCAGATCATCGGTGGCCAACAAATTATTATTATTATTACTACTACATACCTCCCAACCGTCCTTGATTTCGAGGGACTGTCCCGGATTTGGAGCAATGTCCCTCTTTCCTCCTCATTTGTCCCTCATTTTGGTCTGATCTATATAGTTGTATATAAAATGCACTTTTTATCTACCAAAAAAGTGTTTCGCAGCGCTAAACCTTTCATCCAATGTCTAAATTGCTGCATTTGTAATTTCCAAAAGCCAATCTAAAGGAATAGTAGTGGTAAAAAAAAAAGCACTTAGTGGGTTTAAAGAGGAAGTAAACCCTGATGGGATTTACTTCCTCTTTTGCTCGCTGCAAAGCCTGCAAATGAAAAGCATAATGGGCTAGTATGCATCACATACTAGCCCATTATGTGCCACTTACCTGCAAAAGAATCCAGCGATGTCCCCTGTGTAGGCAGCGTCCATCTTCTGGCCGCTCTTCCTTCCGGGCCGCGGACTCCGGCTCTGTGATTCGCCAGAGCCGCGTGACGTCACTCCCGCACATGCGCACGGGAGCCACGATTAACCGCACTGGCTAGGGAAGAAACGGCGCCTAGTTTAGTTTCTTCCCCGCGCATGCGCCGTTGGAATTTTTGGCGGATTACAAGTGAAATATCTCCTAAAGAAGATATTTCCACTACCTATAGGTAAGCCTTATTCTATGCTTACCTATAGGTAGAAGTCCAAAAAGTGGGTTTACAACCACTTTAACCAATCATTTTTTTGTACAATTCTCCTTTAAGGGGGTGTGGCAGGGGGTGTGTCTTATGCCTACATACTTTTGCTAATAGGTGTCCCTCATTCCCATCTCAGAAAGTTGGGAGGTATGTTACTATACACGATTTACATAGCGCCAACAGCACTTTACAATGTAGAGGGGGGACAGTACAATTACAATACAGTTCAATACAGAAGGAATTGGAGGGCCCTCCTCATGGAGCTTACAATGGTAGAAAGATGAAATAATGATCCTGTTTGTTATTTGAATGAACAAATTTTGAACAGTCTGTTTTGTTGGAGAAAAATTGTTACAGTATAATGCGCATTCCTTTGACGTGTGCAAATAGTTACAACAATCCTCAGATTTACCCCAAATTCACGCAAAAGCTCCATGTGGGAGAAGTTGTCTCTATTTGTTAGGCATTCCTTTGTCCAGATCTGTTACATTTTCTATGGGGTTGAGTTACTAAAAGGAAATAGACAGTGCAGTTGCTCCGGAGCTTAGTAAATGAGGTGAAGCTCTGCTGACTTCCATCATCCAATCACGCAGTGGCGGCTGGTGCTCCATTTTTGTGTGTATGTGTGTGTGTGGGTGGGGGGGGGCGGTAAACAAATCTTTTTTGGCCAATCCGGTCTTAAGACCCGCTTCCTGATTTGCCGGGAGGAGAAGCAGGAAGACAATAAGCAAATGTTAATTCGCTAATGTCACACAAGTGGGTGGGCTCAAGGCGCAGTGCTCTGCACCCCGAGCCCAACCATTTTGAAGCCAGTTAGAGCCCCCTCTAATCATGTGCTTCTAAAAAAAAAAAAATCTAATTGAAATCCAGGCGTCCGGCACCCTGCATGCAGATTAGGGGGCGGGCGCATGGAGATTATGGGGCGGGCGCATGGAGATTAGGGGGCGGCGCCCCTGCATTCTTTATGGAACAGCCTCTTCTGCAATCATGTGCAAGCAAAAAGTGCATTTTTTTCTTCTTTTCTTTTTTTTTCTTTGCATGTGATTGGGTATTCTTTGAAAAGGGAAGCTTTATCTCATTTACTGCAAATATACTTGCAGTGTGTGCAGTCAATTTGCCTTTAGTAAATCCATCGTATTGTCCTCTGTTGCTTTTGTATTGCTAATAATCCAAGAGTCACCACTGCTGGGTTAGAAGTCTCGGCCTAATCCATAAAATCCATTGTGCTAATTCTTGTTTCAACAGCAACAACGAATGAATGGCTGCTTTAACGAACATTAAACTAAAGTACAGTGTTGAGCGGGAGTGGCATGCTGGGGTCACATGAATAATTAGACATGACATTCATTACTGAGATTGCACATGAAATTCAACACATGGGTATGGCCGGGGCTTTTTTTCTCAGAGAATAGGTGCAGGAACTCCGTCCTTCCGAGTCACCTCTTGTGTCCGCCTCCGAGCACCATTCCTTGGTTCCACCCCCTACCCACCTCCGAGCACCATTCCTTGGTTCCACCCCCTACCCACCTCCGAGCACCATTCCTTGGTTCCACCCCATACCCACCTCCGAGCACCATTCCTTGGTTCCACCCCCTACCCACCTCCGAGCACCATTCCTTGGTTCCACTCCCTACACTCCTCCGAGCACCATTCCTTGGTTCCACTCCCTACACTCCTCCGAGCACCATTCCTTGGTTCCACTCCCTACACTCCTCCGAGCACCATTCGTTGGTTCCACTCCCTACACTCCTCCGAGCACCATTCGTTGGTTCCACTCCCTACACTCCTCCGAGCACCATTCTTTGGTTCCACCTCCTACCCACCTCCGAGCACCATTCCTTGGTTCCACTCCCTACCCACCTCCGAGCACCATTCGTTGGTTCCACTCCCTACACTCCTCCGAGCACCATTCTTTGGTTCCACCTCCTACCCACCTCCGAGCACCATTCCTTGGTTCCACTCCCTATCCACCTCCGAGCACCATTCGTTGGTTCCACTCCCTACACTCCTCCGAGCACCATTCTTTGGTTCCACCTCCTACCCACCTCTGAGCACCGTTCCTTGGTTCCACCCCCTACCCACCTCTCAGTAATGGATACAGAACCAAGTATCAATTTGTGGTGTTAAGTAATTTGTATGTCATTTGTTAATGATAGGAAGTAAAATAGATCCCCTGTAGCCTGCAATAGTGGAGCACCCCCAGCAACAATAGACTCTGAACAGCTAGCAACAATAGACCTCTCCCTTAACAGTAGATGTCTTCCAGAAACGATGGTCTCCCAGTGGCATAAGAGCCCCCCAGCAACAATAGATCCCCCACCAGCGACAACTGACCTCACCAGCAACAATAGACTCTCCCCCTGTAAAAATAGATCCCCTCCAGCAACAATAGTTCCCCCAGCAGCCAGCATCAATAGACCCTCCAGTAAACCCCAGCACCCTTGCCATTACATACATTCAAAGCTGGAGGTGCCGGAACTGCGTTCCCCCACGTTCCTGCTGAAAAAAAGCCCTGGGTATGGCCCTTGAATAAAAAATGTTTGCATACTTTTGTGTGAATTTAGAAATCACGTGATCTGTTTTTTTTTTTTTTAAACTCAGGAATGGTCATTCGAAATTATACATGTGTGTACCCTAGGGTTGCCACCTCATCTCTTTAAACCTGAGCACATATGAATTACACAGGTTCTGGGGCCAATTTATTGCAGATACGGCACCAAGTGAGTTTAATTACCACCTTATTCAGCCACAGAACCTGTGTAAGTAATATGTGTTTGGGTTTAAAGGGATAAGGTGGCAACCCTAGTGTACCCAACTTTACACCAAAAGTATAAGTAAAGTGATGTATGCAGCTACATATTGCTACAGCAAGTCTATGGCAGGGGTCTCCAAACTTTCTAAACAAAGGGCTGGTCCACTGTCCATCAGACTTTAGGGGGGCAGACTGTGGTCATTGGGAGTACAAAATGTCCCATCAGTGGAAGTAAACAATCTCCCATCATTAGTGTCAGTGGGAGGAATTTTGTTTCACCATTGGTGTCATAGGGCCCCATTGTCGGTGTTATTGGGAGGAATTGAGCCCCATTGTTGGTGTCATTGGGAGGAATTGTGCTCCATCGTTGGTGTCATTGGGCCCCATCGTTGGTGTCATTGGGAGGAATTGTGCCCCATCATTGGTGTCATTGGGCCCCATTGCTGGTGTCATTGGGAGGAATTGTACCCCATCATTGGTGTCATTGGGCCCTATTGTTGGCGTCATTGGGAGGAACTGTGTCCCATCTTTGGTCTCATTGGGAGAAATTGTGTCCTTCATTGGTGTCAGTGAATAAAATAGCACCCAGAGGGCCGTAAATAAAGCAAGCAAAGGGCCGCAGTTTGGAGACCACTGGTCTATGGGAAGCACCAATGTTAAACTTACACATCAGGCTCCAGCTCTTTGCTATGACATGACTTAGATGTAATCTTTAGGCCTCACTCAGACCTTGCATAGTGGGAATTAACATTTCTGCTTGCGATTTTTACTGTGAAATTTGCACGCAGAACGCATGTCCCGCATAGGGCAGCCCATTCACTTCAATAGGCTGCCCTATGCACGGCTGTCGCCCCAAAAAAGCTCCCATTCCTTTTTGGGCCCAAGCTTAACACAATTTTTAACCAACGATATCGGCCCAATCGCACTGAGTTTGGGGTGCCATTAACACCCAAAACGCATGTTGTGTCTTCTGCCGTGATTTCGAATTGCAAGCAGAATTGCGGCGAATCTGCCTGAGGTTTCAAATCGCTTAATGTAAATGGGGCCTTATAGAGGACTTTTTTGATCACATTAAAAGTCAAATTCACCAATAATACAATCCCAGTCTATCTAAGGTACAACTAATAGCAAAACTTTTTTTTTAATTTTGGATGGAGTGGAGAGGGATTAGAACCCCTGTCAGTTTGTATTGCTGTCTGTGCCTCTGTTAGGGAGATGTATCCTCTCTATTTGTCCTGTTTACCATTACCGTTGAAAGTGAAAGTAAAAGAAAAATCTAAATTTTTAGGTTGTGCCCAGAAAAGGAGGGAGGAAAAGCTTCTAAAACTGACACTAATTCTGGTGACCTAAAGGTTCCTTAGGGATTCCCTTAATTTGAAGGGATTTCCTCTCACTTCCTGGTTTGGCTATGGGACAGGAAATTAAGGGAAATCTCCCCAGTGGAACACAGATGGCAAAAAATAATCTGACAGGGGTCATGACCCTCCATTACTCTATCCAAAATGAAAAAAAAAGAAGTTTGCCTTTAGCTCTACTTTAATGAGCCTCTTACGAAGGAAGGGCTTTGGACTTGTGTTGATGGCACCAGTTTGCCAACAGCCTTCTGAGATCATTCAGAATTTATTGACAGGTGTATTTGACCTCCTTCTGACCTGCAGTTGATTTGCTTCAAGCATGCTTTGAATTTCCAATCGACTTGCTTGGAAATGCAAAACTCATCTAACACAAGCAAAAGCCCAATGACCCAGGCCCTATTAGAGTTTCAGTCCTGCGTTGTTGCTGTGATCGCCTCTTTACTGCATTCTTGTATTCCCTTTATTCAGTAGATTCTGGAAAATGCCATACTAAAAGCTCAACTTTCAGTTTAAATTGGCTGAATGCATTCCCGGTGGATCAATGTGGAAGAGCCCGGCTGGGGCCATACTAAAATTTTTTTTTTTACAGACTTCTGAGTTTGAAAGTCGTAGTTCTGAGTTTGAATGTCAGGATTCTGAGTTTCAAAGTCAGAATTCTGAGATCACAAGTTTTGGCAGTGCTAAAATTTATTAAACACAATTCTGAGATTAGAAGTCATAATTCTAAGATTAAAAGTCAGAATTCTAAGATTAAAACTCAGGAATTCTGACTTTCAAACTCAGGAATTGAGACTTTCAAACTCAGGAATTGAGACTTTCAAACTCAGGAATTGAGACTTTCAAACTCAGAATTCTGACTTTAATCTTAGAATTCTGAGTTTGAAAGTCTCAATTCCTGAGTTTGAAAGTCAGAATTCCTGAGTTTTCATCTTAAAATTCTGACTTTTAATCTTATGCCGCGTACACACGAGCGGACTTTACGGCAGACTTTGCCCGGCGGACTGGATTTCGTCAGACAATTCGATCGTGTGTGGGCTCCAGCGGACTTTGTTTTCTCAAAAGTTGGACGGACTTAGATTTGAATCATGTTTTAAATCAATCCGTCGAAATCGAGTCCGGTCGAAAAGTCCGCTCGTCTGTATGCTAGTTTGACGGACAAAAAGCCACGTTAGGGCAGCTATTGGCTACTGGCTATGAACTTCCTTGTTTTAGTCCGGTCGTACGTCAACACGTACGAATCCGTCGGACTTTGGTGGATTGTGTGTAGGCAAGTCCGTTTATTCAGAAAGTCCGTCGAAAAGTCCGCCGGGCAAAGTCTGCCGTAAAGTCCGCTCGTGTGTACGCGGCTTTAGAGTTCTGAGTTTTAATCTTAGAATTCTGACTTCTAATCTCAGAATTGTGTTTAATAAATTTTAGCACTGCCAAAACTTGTAATCTCAGAATTCTGACTTTGAAACTCAGAATCCTGACATTCAAACCCAGAACTATGACTTTCAAACTCAGAATTCTGTAAAAAAAAAAATAGGATGGCCCCAGGGCTCTTCTATAAAACAAGAGGTGTTCAAGGTATTACAGTTAGTTTTTTTTATAAAGCAGCCACAACCTGAGTAAAAGAGTGCCCCCTGCCAGCAGCTGCAGAGTGGGACCCTTTCTCTCTTTGGGGAAGCAGTGGTCTCAGTGCAGTGGTCTGATTCAGACCTATACCTCCGCAATCATCAAATCTCATGCTCCCTGTTGATTGGAGAACCCTGGCTCTGACTGAGTAGAGGACCTATGCAAAGAGATCACTGCTTCCCTACAGAAAGTAAAGGCCCCACTCTGCAGTATTCTGACTGGGGACAGGCAATCACAAATGTGAGTAGAAAAATGTGCAGAAAGAAAGATTTCTTATCAGTTCGACATTCCGTTATGCTGACTGACGAATCAGCAGAATGAAGTGGGCGGGGTCAGGCTTTTTACACTCTAAAAATGATGAATGTTAAGACTTTAGTATCACATGACACGCCCCTCTGCATCCTTCAGTTCTCAGTGTTTGAGCAGCCATGTCCATATCCTATAAGAGATATGGGGGAGGGGTTGTTGAGTGTACAGTCCTAATAAGTTGTGGCTTTGTTTAGGCGGAACGCAATCTGGAATTTAAAAACTTGTGAGCAGGATGGAATTTTATTGCCAAAGAGATGGGCGTATTTATAGAAAAAAATGCATAGCCCAGTGAAACTTGATTGATTTGAAATGGAAATGACCAAATTTGGCCGCTAGATGGCGCTAAGTATCACAGACTGTAATATGATGCTTACCACCATCTAGTGGCCAAATGCAGTATTTTTAATTTTAACTCAATGAAAAACATTCGACTAGCACAGGAACATGCACTTTCACTGAGCGAACTGCTAGTATGAAAATGTTATATCAATTCACCCCCCTACTGCAGTGAAAGCCTTTTACCTTGTTCCTTGCAAAATTCTTTAGAATGTGATTCTGCTCCTGTGCAACTTAGGGCTCCTTTAATCTGGCGTTTCCCTCTGAAGAGCAGTCTTCAGTGTATAGTTTTCCAGAGGGCATTTGAGTGTTTTAACCCCTAAAAACCTGCATCACCAGGGAAGTTGCGGCACCATATTAAAATGAATAGGTCGCGTTCAATGGATGGTACTGCCCACCAAATGCAACGGGAGATGGTGGGGGACAATTTCTGCCACCTCACAATACAAACCATTGTGGCCACAGCATGTGCACACCCCTATCTGCTGGCTTTGCAACTTAAAGTGGGGTTCCACCCAAAAAAACAAAAATACCTGAAAAATTCTAAAAAACAAAAAACAAAAAAACATTTGGATATTTTTTTTTTAACTTACCTCTAAATGCCTGTTGCTAGGTGGTCCCTCGTAGTCTGCCTCTTCCTTTGCCTGGGCTGGTGATATCACTTCCCCCTCGGCACAGGAAGGCTTTGGCTCTGCTCCCTCCCTCCTCTCAATCATCTGGGACCCATTACAGGTCCCAGGTGATTGAGCGGCCAATCACGGCACGCGGCGCCGCTCGCGCATGCGCAGTGGGTGCCAGGCTGTGAAGCCACAGCCCGGCGCCCACAGTTGAAATGCCGGGGCCGACGAGCAGAGGAGGGGGACGAGCGGGGCTTCGATCCACCGCATCGCTGGACCCTGGGACAGGTAAGTGATTAATTAAAAGTCAGCAGCTGCAGTATTTGTAGCTGCTGACTTTTAATTTTTTTTTTTTTAATGGAGCCCCTGGGTGGAACGCCTCTTTAAGGGGAGTGGTTGGGGGCAGT
This sequence comes from Aquarana catesbeiana, assembly GCF_042186555.1. Classification (NCBI taxonomy): domain Eukaryota; kingdom Metazoa; phylum Chordata; class Amphibia; order Anura; family Ranidae; genus Aquarana; species Aquarana catesbeiana. The sequence continues at coordinate 241,803,803 of NC_133333.1, forward strand.
AAATACAAAGCTCAGATAAAGAATTGCTGAGCGCAGCTCTGACACCAATATAAAGGAATAGTATTTGTAAAAAAAAACTAGTTTAACTAGTTATTTTTTATTGTGTAATTCTCCTTTAAGGGGGCGTAGCTGGAGGTGAGTCCTATGACTACATACTTTTGGTAATAGGTGTCCCTCATTCCCATCTCAAAAAGTTGGGAGGTATGCTGGAGCATAAAAAAGTTAATTGATTTAATATGGAAAATCCCTAATTTGGTCACTAGATGGTGCTAAGAATCATATCATTTCTTATAATACTCATCCCCATCTAGTGGCCAAATGCAGTATTTTAAACCAATGAAAAACATTCGACCAGCACAGGAAAAATGATTGTGAAGAAGATAAGTTGATCGATTTCTTATAGCAAAAAAAAGAGAACGCCAAATTTCAACACAGGATGGATCTGTGGAAATTTACTAGGTAGGGTAGTGCCACGTCCTAAATCTACATATGATTAACAAAAAAGGAAGTGGAAAAAAATGGACTTTATAGGCACCAGTCATAAAATTAAATATAAATATTTTATTATACACATAGTACTATGTTTGTGTACTATGTTTATAATAAAATATTTATATTTAATTTTATGACTGGTGCCTATAAAGTCCATTTTTTCCACTTCCTTTTTTGTTAATTAGATCGATTTCTTGTGAAGCCTGCTGTCAAGTTGAGCCAGAGGCGGCTCTGTGAGGCCTTAGGCAAAACTTACACATGAGGCCCCATGGACTGGAACGCTCCGTGATGAGGCCGCTATTCCTCAGGCTGCGGGCAGTATCTGTTTTGTCCGTCTGCTCCTAAGCCACAGAGTCCCAGTGGGGGTAGGCGGAGCCGCCGGCGTCAACTTCAGTGATTGAGAACAGGCAAATTAGGTGGCCGCGAGGCCCCTGTGAGTGCGAGGCCTTAGGCGACCGCCTAATTTGCCTAATTAGAGAGCTGCCTCTGAGTTGAGCTATTGCTTTAGTCCAGGCAACGTACATGTTAACTGATGTCTGACCAAACTAGCAGGGGCTAGTAGGGAAGTTTACTATGATCAAAAGGAAAGGAGCAAAATAATTATGTTTAAAAAAACGTTTTTCCTCTCTTGTCTTCTTTCTTATAACAAACCCCTGAAGTATTTTTACTTCATTAGCGTGCCTGAAGGAAATGAAGGAAACTCTCAAATCAGCTTTCTGACTGCGGTAAGAACCCAGAACTGGAATTGCCAGTCTGATGTAACCTGGAAGAAACAACAACCGCAATGCTGACTGCCTGTGGAATTTGTAGAGACGATCTTGTTTTTTTTAAAAAACAAAGGAGTGCAGTAAAGGCAATGGAGTGATCTTTTACACAGTGCTATTCAAAAAAATATATGTACATGTATATACACAGTACATACTGTGTATATATACAGTGCCTTGAAAAAGTATTCATACCCCTTGAAATTTTCCACATTTTGTCATGTTACAACCAAAAACGTAAATATATTTTATTACCATTTTATGTGATAGACCAACACAAAGTGGCACATAATTGTGAAGTGGAAGGAAAATGATAAATGGTTTTCACAATTTTTTTACAAATAAATATGTGAAAAGTGTGGCGTTCATTTCTATTCAGCCCCCTTTACTCTGATACCCCTAACTAAAATCTAGTGGAACCAAATACCTTCAGAAGTCACCTAATTAGTAAATAGAGTCCACCTGTGTGTAATGTAATCTCAGTATAAATACAGCTGTTCTGTGAAGCCCTCAGAGGTTTGTTAGAGAACCTTAGTGAACAAACAGCATCATGAAGGCCAAGGAACACACCAGACAGGTCAGGGATAAAGTTGTGGAGAAGTATAAAGCAGGGTTAGGTTATAAAAAAATATCCCAAGCTTTGAACATCTCACAGAGCTCTGTTCAATCCATCATCCGAAAATGGAAAGAGTATGGCACAACTGCAAACCTACCAAGACATGGCCGTCCACCTAAACTGACAGGCCGGGCAAGGAGAGCATTAGGCCGGGTTCACACCAGTCCAGTGCGATTTCCAGCTCCGTTTTCTCTGCGAAGAGAAAAAGCAGCTGTTCAGCGGTGCCTCTCCGTTCTATCTGCGGATCAGCTGAGCAGGGAAAGGGGGGAGGTGTAGTGAGGAGAAGGAGGGAATGCCTGTTCACAACGGAATGCATCTGCGAATCAGATGCGTTCCCATAGAAGATAATTTGCTTGTAATTCGCACCGCAATGCCCAGAAAACGCACGCGTATTTTGGGCAATGCGCAGTGCGAATGCAACGCACACATGTGAACCAGCCTCATTCAAATGAAGGTATCTTAAAATGTCCTGCGAATTGGATGCGGTGTAAGCCACATCTAATTTGCATAGGTGTGAACGGGGCCTTAATCAGAGAAGCAGCCAAGAGGCCCATGGTAACTCTGGAGGAGCTGCAGAGATCCACAGCTCAGGTGGAAGAATCTGTCCACAGGACAACTATTAGTCGTGCTCTCCACAAATCTGTCCTTTATGGAAGAGTGGCAAGAAGAAAGACATTGTTGAAAGAAAGTCATAAGAAGTTCTGTTTGCAGTTTGCGAGAAGCCATGTGGGGGACACAGCAAACATGTGGAAGAAGGTGCTCTGGTCAGATGAGACCAACATTGAACTTTTTGGTCTAAAAGCGGAAAACTAACACTGCACATCACCCTGAACACACCATCCCCACTGTGAAACATGGTGGTGGCAGCATCATGTTGTGGGGATGCTTTTCTTCTGCAGGGACAGGGAAGCTGGTCAGAGTTGATGGGAAGATGGATGGAGCCAAATACAGGGAAATCTTAGAAGAAAACCTGTTAGAGTCTGCAAAAGACTTGAGACTGGGGAGGAGGTTCACCTTCCAGTAGGACAACGACCCGAAACATACAGCCAGAGCTACAATGGAATGGTTTAGATCAAAGCATATTCATGTGTTAGAATGGCCCAGTCAAAGTCCAGACCTCAATCCAATTGAGAATCTGTGGCAAGACTTGACAATTGCTGTTCACAGACGCTCTCCATCCAATCTGACAGAACTTGAGCTATTTTGCAAAGAAGAATAGGCAAAAATGTCCCTCTCTAGTGCCCCGTACACACGGTCGGACTTTGTTCGGACATTCCGACAACAAAATCCTAGGATTTTTTCCGACGAATGTTGGCTCAAACTTGTCTTGCATACACACGGTCACACAAAGTTGTCGGAAAATCCGATCGTTCTGAACGCGGTGACGTAAAACACATACGTCGGGACTATAAACGGGGCAGTGGCCAATAGCTTTCATCTCTTTATTTATTCTGAGCATGCAGGGCACTTTGTCCGTCGGATTTGTGTACACACGATCGGAATTTCCGACAACGGATTTTGTTGTCGGAAAATTTTATCTCCTGCTGTCCAACTTTGTGTGTCGGAAAATCCGATGGAAAATGTCCGATGGAGCCCACACACGGTCGGAATTTCCGACAACACGCTCCGATCGGACATTATCCATCGGAAAATCCGACCGTGTGTACGGGGCATAGATGTGCAAAGCTAGTAGAGACATCCCCAAAAAGACTTGCAGCTGTAATTGCAGTGAAAGGCGGTTCTACAAAATATTGATTTAGGGGGCTGAATACAAATGCCCCCCACACTTTTCACATATTTATTTGTAAAAAAAATTGAAAAACCATTTATCATTTTGCTTCCACTTCACAATTATGTGCCACTTTGTGTTGGTCTATCACATAAAATCCCAATAAATCATTTACATTTTTGATTGTAACATGACAAAATGGAAAATTTCAAGGGGTGTGAATACTTTTTCAATACACTGTATCAGTCCCTTTCTCTGCAACCTCAGCTGCTCAGATGAATGAATAGGAAGCACTCTGAGGCTTCCTGCTTATTCACAGACTGAAGCATAGCAAATACACTTTACTATGCTTCAGCAATGAATGGACACCGGAGTGATCGATACAGATCGCTCACTGTGTTCATTCAGGAAAGGAAGGGGCCAGAAAATTACATATTTACCGTCCCCTTCCCCTGCTCTCCATCCTGAAAGATCCAGCTTTCGGCGGGAGAGGAGAGGAGGAAAGGGGCGCACAGGGGGGCCCAGACAGCAGAAGGAAGTGGCGCATGTACTAGAACCAATCCTCCTGTAATGCAGCCAGAAGAGGGAAAGAGGAGGAGAAGTTGGTAGCGCTGCAGGGGGGAGGAAGAAGAGAATTGGTGTCTGCAAGTAAGACAGTACAGCCGGATCTCCTACTCAGCAGGTGTCCGGGCCCAGTACAGGAGGGCTGGCTGTACTGCCTTATCAGGGGCCCTGACTGTGGAGGCCTTTGGAGTACAGGGACCTCATTGTCCAGTGGTGAGATGATCGGAGCTTTGTGACATGGTGACATTATCCTGCTGGAAGGAGCCATCAGAAGATGGGGACACTGTAGTCATAAAGGGATGGACATGGTCAGCAACAATACTCAGGTAGGTCGTGGGGTTTAAATGATGCTCAATTGGTACTAAAAGGGCCCAAAGTGTGCCAAGAAAATATCCCCCCCACCATTACACCACCACCAGCCTGAACCGGTGATATAAGGCAGGATGGATCCATGATTTCATGTTGTTTACACCAAATTCTGACCCGACCATCTGAATGTGGGAGCTGAAGTCAAGACTCATCAGACCAGGCAGCGTTTTTCCAATCTTCTATTATCCAATTTTGCTAATCCTGTGCGAATTGTAGCCTCAGTTTCCTGTTCTTAGCTATCAGGAGTAGCACCCGGTGTGGTCTTCAGCTGCTGTAGCCCATCTGCTTCAAGGTTTAATGTGTTGTGCGTTCAGAAGTGGTATTCTGCATACCTTGGTTGTAATGAGTGGTTATTTGAGTTACCGTTGCCTTTCGATCGTCTGGAACCAGTCTATCCATTCTCCTCTGACCTCTGACATCAACAAGGCATTTTCCTCCACACAGCTGCCGCTCATTGGATATTTTCTCTTATTCTATGTAGACCTGAGAGATGGTTGTGTGTGAAAATCCCAGTAGATCAGCAGTTTTTGAAAAACTCAAAACCATCCCGTCTGGCACCAACAACCACGCCACGTTCAAAGTCACTTAAATCCCCTTTCTTCCCCATTCTGATGCTCGGTTTGAACTTCAGCAAGTCGTCTTCACCACGTCTAGGTGCCTAAATGCATTGAGTTGCTGTCATGTGATTGGCTGATTAGCAATTTGTGTTACCAAACAATGGAACAGGTGTACTTGATTATATATATATATATATATATTTTTTTTTTTTTTCACTTAAACTGAACTCCAGGATAAGCAAACATTGTCTGAATACAAGAGTCATGTATATTCTTTCAGATCTCTGATTCTGCGTGAAGCTTTGCCCTCACATCTCAGCTTTAAAGCGGAAACTAAACCCTCACAAATACTCTCCTCCACCTTCCAGTGATGTGACACTTACATTCCTTGCTGTTCTTTTCTCTCTGAAAACTTCCAAACTTCTGGGCACCAGGTTATTGGCCTCTTGGTTGGTTGGTGGGGGAATGACATCATCCTACACATGCACACCTCCATTCCCCTTGTTTGTGTGGACGGAGCAATCAGTGCCCCCATTAGGGAGATCCAACTTCTCTATTTATCCTGTTTAACATTATCACTGCGAATGAAAGAAAATCCAAAATTTTGGGTTGTCCCCAGAACAGGAATAGAGGGGAAATCTGCTAAGGGGGACACCAGTTCCGGTGACAACCAGGTATTACTTCACATTGAAAAGAATTCATCTTACTTCCTGTTTTGATTATGGAATAGGTAGTGAAGGGAAATCTCCCCAATGGGACACAGATAGCAAAAAAAGAAAAAACCCGACAGGGGTTATAACCCTCCCTTACTCTATCCAACATAAGAAAAAAGTTTAGCCTTTAGTTCTAGTTAAAATTTCTAGCCAAATATTGTGTTTTTGTTTTAGAAATGTAATATAGCAGTTTATATTATCACTCCAGCACTATTCTTTTCTTGGTGTCAGGCAGGGAACTGTGACAACTTTGGGACTACATATCCTGAGAACTACGGGGGCAGTTAAAAACTACAGTTGGCCGCAACAGTAAGCCACTCCTGAGGATCAGTGTCACAAAGCCGGACATCCCTAGAATGTTATTTCCAGGGGGGAGTACACAAGGGTACCTACATGCAGGACATGGAGCTGTAATGCACATGAAGTAAAGTATTGACCCCCCAGCCCCCACCCCTCCTTTGCAGCCAGGCGTTTAAAAAATCCAAACTGGAGTTCTGCTTTAACCGCTTGCCGACCAGCCTCCACAGTTATACTGAGGCAGGTTGGCACGGCTGCGCGAATCGCCATACGTCGGCCGCTTTAAGAGCTCTAGGGGGCGCGCCCCTGCCCGTGGCGCGACGCCAGAGCCGGTGCACGTGACTGGCGGCCGCGATGTCCGCCGGCGACCCTGCGATCGTTCCGGAGAACAGACAGATCCCCGTTCTGTCAGGGAAGTAGCGAGAGATCTGCTGTTCCTAGAGATCAGGAACAGCGATCTCTCTCTACTCCCTGTCAGTAACCATGAAATCAGACAGAGACAGAAGTAAAGTTAAATCACACTTGTTTAATAATAAAAGTAAATAGAAGAAACGTAGTCAAAACATAGCCAGAGTTCAGGAAGCGGAAATGGATAGTCAGACAAGCCAAAACATCAGGGAGCCAGAGATGAGCATAGTAAAACAGCAAGCAGGATCTGGAGTCAGAAGGTATGTCAGCCAAGCAAGTCTTTTAACAGGAATGCAGGAGAGAGTCTCTGTGACGTTGACCAAGGCGAAGGCAGAGCTCCTCTGGGCTGGATGGCTTAAGTAGGCAGGACTGACGAGCAGGATATCATTAACAGCTGAGTAACTGTGGAGAGAGATGAGAGCTGGCAATTAGCCGACAGCTGGGCGGCCAGCTCAGGGAAGGAGGGGCTGAGCCCAGCCCTGACAGTCCCAGTTAGAAAACACCTCCCTAGGGAACACTTAACCCCTTGATTGCCCCCTAGTGTTAACCCCTTCCCTGCCAGTGACATTTATACAGCAGTCAGTGGCTATTTTTAGCTCTGATCGCTGTATAAATGTCACTGGTCCCAAAAAAAGTGTCAAAAGTGTCCGATCTGTCCACCGCAATGTTGCAGTCCTGCTAAAAATATCTGATCACCGCCATTGCTAGTAAAAAAAAAATAAATAAAAATGCCATAAATCTATCCCCTATTTGGTAGACGCTATAACTTTTGCGCAAACCAATTAATATACGTTTATTGCAAATTTTTTTTTACCAAAAATATGTAGAAGAATACATAATGGCTTAAACCGAGGAAAAAAATTAGTTTTTTTTGTATTTCATTTGGATATTTATTATAGCAAAAAGTAAAAAATGTTGTTTTTTTCAAAATTTTCGGTCTTATTTTGTTTATAGCGCAAAAAATAAAAAACGCAGAGGTGATCAAATACCAGCACCACCTCTTTTAGGAGGGTCCCAGCTTCCACTTCCTCCCAAAGCAACGTGGTGCCGGAAGGGAGATCCCCTCCCCCCCTTCCTCTCAGCAATCATCTGGGACACGTCACAGGTCCCAGATGATTGCCCGTCAGTCAGGGCACGCACTGCGGCTCGCGCGTGCATAGTGAGTGCCTGCCTCTGAAGCCCACAGTTACAATGCCGGTGCCGCAGAGAGGAGGGGGAGACGAGCGGGGCTTTGCTCCCCCGCATCACTGGATCCCTGGACAGGTAAGTGTCCGATTATTAAAAGTCAGCAGCTGCAGTATTTGTAGCTGCTAACTTTTATTTTATTTTTTTAAGCATAACTCAGCTTTAAGGGGAAAATCCTTCCGGTCCCTAAGTGGTTAAATCTGCAAGTCTTGCCGGTTATGCAAAGATTTTTAGTCCGGTTATGATTTTATCTCTCTCTTTGTTTTCTTTCTACATTCCGATGTGGTTGATGTCACTCTTGTATTCCTGCAAATTCTGCATGCAGTACAGAAGATAACTAGAATTTTCTGCTCCCTGAAGAAACTGCACCACTTCTTGCTGTACTGCAAGTAAGAACTTTGCATTGTGCGACCTCTTGTGGTGATTTAAGGATACTGCAACATCAATACAATTTTTATTTATTTTTTTTATTACTGGAATTTATATTGCGCCACCAATATATGCAGCACTTTACCTACAGTGCATTCACAGCAGTTTCCGATCTCTAGGAGCTTAAAGTCTAAGGTGCCCGATCTCACATGCATACATACACATACTAGGGTCAATTTAGACAGCAGCCAATTAAAGTGGTTGTACAGGCTAAAGGTTTTTAACCATAATGCACTCTCTGCACCTTAAAGGGGTTGTAAAGGTTCGTCGTTTCATTGGACAGATTGATGGCTCCCGCTGCTATCAATCTGTCCAATGAAAACCCGAGACGGTGGCTGGAGCTGCTGTACTCGTCCCCGTCGCTGAAAAGGTTGGGTTCAGGTAAGTAAAAGGGTGGCTCTGGGGGGGCTACTGCACTACAGAAAGTTTTTCACCATAATGCATAGAATGCATTAAGATGAAAAACCTCGAGGGGTTTACAACCACTTTAATTCACCTTTTAGGTGCAGCTCTCCCCCCCCCCCGAATACTTACCTGAGCCTCATCTTGATCCAGTGCTGTGCCCCAGAGCAGCGGCGCTGCTCCGTCTCTCCCTCCTCAGGGGAGCCATTGGCTTCTGCTGCTGTCAATGAAACCCAGTGATGCGGGGGCGGGGCTAAGGCGCACTGTGTGTCTCAATGGATGCACACAGTTCAGCTCGGGATAGAGCCCGCACAAGTACCTCCATAGCAAGCGGCTTGCTATGGGGCACCGGCACAGGGGTGGAGCCAGGGGCACAAGTGGGGACTCCAGAAGAGGAGGATCAAGGTTGCTCCGTGCCAAATCACTGCACAGAACCAGTGGCGGCTGGTGTTTTTGTTGGGGGGGCGGCGGCAAACAACTACCCCCCCAGGCGGTCCGGCACTTACCTCATCTAGGAGGCGGGTGGCGGGCATCTGGCAGCGGCTCCTGCGTCCTCTTCTCCATCACGCCGGCTTTCGCCGTCCGTCTCGTCCCCTCCTCCTAGGTGTGCATTAGGATCGCTGTCCTTTCAGCCAATCGGGGGAGGGGTCTCAAGATCCGCTTCCTGATTGGCCGGGAGGAGGTTCAGTGTTACAAATAGCGAACATCTATTCACTATTGTAACACACCTGTGTGGTCTTGGTTCACATTCTCTGCGCCCCGAGCCCACCCTATTTTGAAGCATATTAGAGCCTCTGGCCCTAATTAGGTGCTTCAAAGAAACCCCCCCCCCCCGCTGGATTGGGGGGGGGGGGGGACACCCATGCGCCCTTAATGGACGGGCCGCCCCTGCACAGAGCAGGTAAGTATAGCATGTTTGTTTAATCTTTTTTTTCTGTCTTTGGAATCATGAATAAGTATACATTTTCCTGATGGCTACTTTTCTAAAGTTTTAATTGTGCTTCTTTTTGATTCAACACCTTTTTCATTGCTACAGGCTGAAGCTGATGGATTTTCTGACTGTCTTTTGTTGCATTCTTTATCATAAAATTCAATATTCCGTTTTGAATAGAGTGCGGAAGGGTTATAGCGTAACTAAGGGCAAAAATACTTACCGCCAGCATCTTCTCCCTGGTTTCTTCCGGGTAGCTGTCTTTAGCTATCTTGATTGGCCAGCGCGGGATGACGTCACTCCTACGCATGCACAGGGGTGTAGTCATCTGTGCACACAGGCAGTGTTGTCAGAATGTAGACTGAGTTACGAATACACAGCTCAGTGTACACTTTAGGCTCCATTCACACTTGTATGACTCTAATCTAATTTCTATAATAATTTAATAATTTATTATTAATTTAATAATCTAATTTAATTTAATTTAACTAATTTATTTAATTTAATTTAACTAATTTAATAATCTAATTTCCCACTAAGGTTGCACGAACACCCAGGGCATTTTTGATATCGGTTTTTAATCAATATTCTGAATCATTTGTGCCCTCTATGAGTCAGTTTGCTGCCATTGCCCCTTATGCCGCGTACACACGGTTGCGCTTTTCGGCTACAAAAGTCCGACAGCCTGTCCGACAGACTTTCGACGGACTTTTGTCGGACTTTTGGCGGACTTTCTTACGAACGGACTTGCCTACATACGATCACACAAAAGTCCGACGGATTCGTACGTGATGACGTACACCGGACTAAAATAAGGAAGTTGATAGCCAGTAGCCAATAGCTGCCCTAGCGTGGGTTTTTGCCTGTTGGACTAGCACAAAGACGAGCGATTTCTGGGTCTGGCGTAGTTACGACGTAAAGATTTGAAGCATGTTTCAAATCTAAAGTCCGTCAGATTTGCGGCTGGAAAAGTCCGCTGAAAGTCCGCTGAAAGTCCACACACGATCGGATTGTCAGCCAGCTTTAGTCCGTCGGCGTCCTTCGGACTTTTGTAGACGAAAAGTCCGACCGTGTGTACGCAGCATTAGCTTCCTTCATTTGTTAGTCCTTTTATTCCACACAGTTCCGGATGTTGTTTGCGGGTGTTCTCGTTCATTTCCTGGTTCTATTATGTGGCTCGGCCCCTCAATCCATCTGTGTGGGTATAGTTTTTTCCAAAATGGCTGCCATAGATTGCACGCAATCATCTATCATCTATCGCGCCGCCACTCCAACCCTGGCGCACGCGCAACGGCACTCTTTTTGTACGTCAGACGTCGCCGCGCCAGTGAAGTAGACAAAACGGGGATTTTCCCCGTCACTCTCTGTCGGCTACACCGAGGGTGAGGTAGGAATTGATCTCTCTCCTGGTCACCCTCTAACCTCAAGCCTAATTCATCACCGGTAAGATTTCTTCTTGCGCTTAACTCTTCACTCAGAAACGTTAGCGTACTGGGATGGACATTTTTGAAACCCATGTTTTATATGTTAGATTTTATTTCTGAATTTTTTTGCTCATTTATCTTTTAGGTCTCTTTGTTTGGAGAGCTTCAGCGCTTGGTCGTTTTTTGGCCTCACCTCGCTGGAGTTGGGGTCGCACTGACCATGTGCTTGGCCTTTTTGTTCCTCTTCCTATCTTTCTACATCCCAGTTAGCAAGGTGAATCACTCCAGTTATCACTGCGGATGCGATTTGTGTACATAATTGATTCTATCGCATTGACTTATTGAAGGTAATTCATTCCCCTTCTTAATAGAGACAATCAGGTTTGATTTTTATTGATATAATTATATATATACATTTTTTCTATTTTTTCGTGTTGCTTTTTTCTAACAGAAAAAAACTTCCAAACGATAACTCTGTCCTTCTCTGCAAACCCTGATGGGATCCGATGTGAAGAGGCTGAGTGTGTTTACAAAATGAAATTTGTATTTCCTGATCTTCAATTATGAGTTACATATATACTTGGGGCAGCTTTGGTAAGGTTCATTGGGGTTTTTTTCATTCTTTTTTGTTTTTTATTGATTTTGTAGCTCTATAGCCACTATTGATAATATATGTTTTTTCTATGCCCTAAATTTGATACAGTTTTTGATACTTTGATATTTTTTACATAATAATTCATGTATGCTATTTGTTATTGTCACGTACCTGAAGGGAGACTGAAATACCGAGGTCGGCCTCTCTTGTATCTCCAGTCCAGGTCCCGCTGAGAGTGAAACAGAAGGAGCCAAGGAACAGGAGGCATACGAGTGCCTGCAGATGGAGACCTGGAAATCTGTAGCAGGAAGTCGCAGCTGGTCGCAGGACTGTGGTTGCCGAGCAGGAAGTCGCAGTTGGTCGCAGGGCTGTAGTCGCAGACACTCGGGTAGTTGTGCTGGGCCAAGCTGGGCACAGGGATAGCCGGGTTCATCAACAGGCGGGCAGCAGGGTACCGGTACATCAGGCAGAGACGGGTCAGATGGGGAGCCAGGATCAGGAACCAGAGATCAGGTATAGCAGAGTTCAGAGACGGGTCAACAGGAGCCAAGGTTAGCAACGGGAATCAGGCAGAACAACACAGGTTTCAGGGTAGCAGGAACACAGCTGAAGACCAGTTAGCAATGGTCTGGGGATAGAGCACTTCCTTAAATAGGCCATCTGGCGCCAATTGGCACTATGGGCGCGCTCCTGCGCATGCATGCAGTCCGCCGCTCACACGCGCATTGATGCACCCAGGCACCTGCGAACGCTTGTGCGCGCGCATGCGCATAAGTGTGCACCGGACGGGAACTAATAGTTCTCTTACATTGCCCTCCCCCTTACGGGCAGCCTCCGGATGCCCACTAGGGAACTTTTCAGGGTGAAGCTGAAGATAGTCCCGAATCAACTGTGGAGCATGCACATTGGAAGAAAGCTCCCATGAGTTATCTTCAGGGTCATAACCCCTCCATTTATTCAAAAACTGGGTTTGACCCCTTCTCTTCCGGCAATCCAGAATGGCTTCAACCTCAAATTCCTTGTTTCCTTCAACAAGCAATGGGGGAGGAATCTCAGGTTCTCAATCAGGGAGGGGTTAGCCATGGATCGTTTTAAGAGAGAGATGTGAAACACCTTGTGAATCCTCAAACTCGCCAGCAAGTTGAGCGCGAAGGCAACAGCATTGATCCTCTTCTTTACTGGTCCTAGCTTTTTAGAGGGACAAGCCAACTTTAAGTTTGCAGTGGAAAGACATAGTTTATCCCCCGGTTTAAGGTCTAGATTACCCCTTCTCCTTTTGTCATAGAACCTTTTATTATTTTCCTGGGATTTAGTGATGGTTTCTTGCAAGAGTAGGTTGTTGGATCTCCAGAACTCAAGACGATCCTGTACTGCCGGAACTGAAGATTCTCGGGGGACATCAGGCAAGAAGGATGGATGAAACCCATAGTTTGCAAAAAAGGGAGTTTGTTTGATTGCGGAATGAATAGAGTTATTATAGGCGAACTCTGCTAATGGCAAAAGAGAGGCCCAGTCATCTTGTGCAAACGAGGAAAAGCAACGCAAATACTGCTCCAGGGTCTGGTTTGTCCTCTCTGTTTGACCGTTAGTCTGAGGATAGTATGTAGACGACAAACAGTGTTTAATGCCCAGAACTTCACATAAGGATTTCCAAAATCGGGAAGTGAATTGTACCCCACGGTCTGAGGTAATGTTGGCAGGAATAATGTGTAGGCGTATAACTTCCTTGATAAAAGAAGCGTCAGTCTCTGCAGTGGAAGGGGTGCCTTTCAGGGGCACAAAGTGGGCCATTTTGGATAATTGATCCACAATCACAAAAATGGGGGTAGTTCAACAAAAAATTCCATGGTGATCATGGTCCATAATTTATCAGGAACAGGAAGAGGCACCAACAGACCCCAATTCTTGGCTCTATCAGTCTTATTCCGAAGACATGTTGTGCAAGATTTAATGTAGTCCCTGCAATCCTGTACCAAGTCTGGCCACCAGAAGGAGTGAAGAGCCAGATTTGAAGTCTTATGAGCTCCGAAGTGCCCTGCCAAGGGGTGATCGTGACACATGTAAAGAACTGCTGTCCGTAGATGCTCAGGAACGAAGATCTGCTCGCCCTGAAAATAGAGACCCTCTTTCGGCTGAAGGTGGGATTTCTGAGATGGGGGATGGTTCTGAACTGCTGTCTTGATTTGAGAGGTGAAATCACTCTGTAACAGAAGAAAATTTTTAGCAGGCAAAATGGTATCAGGCTCAGGGGGAACCTCGGTGTCTTGGAACATATGGGAAAGGGCGTCGGACTTCCCGTTCCTAGATCCAGGCCGATAGGTAATGTGGAAGCAGAATCTTGCAAAAAAGAGGGCCCATCGGGCCTGGTGGGGTCTCAGTCTCTTGGCCGTTCTTAGATATGCAAGGTTCTTGTGATCGGTGAACACAAGAATAGGATGTGCCGCTCCTTCAAGAAGGTAGCGCCATTCTTCTAGGGCAGATTTGATAGCAAGTAACTCCCGATCACTGTCATAGTTCCTTTCTGGGGCAGTTAGTTTCCTGGAAAAGAAGGCGACAGGGTGAAGTAGGGATTTTGTCCCCTGTCGCTGAGACAGTATGGCTCCCGCGGCAATTTCGGAGGCATCAACCTCAAGAACATAGGGTAAGGCAGGGTCAGGATGTCTCAAAATGGGTGCAGATGTAAAAAGGCCCTTTAATTTTTCAAATGCAGCTTGAGCTTCTAAAGTCCATGTGAAAGTTGTGCGCAATCTGGTTATATGCGTAATAGGGGATATGATACCCGAAAAGTTCTTGATAAATTTCCTGTAAAAGTTGGAGAATCCCACAAACCGCTGCACAGACTTTTTATCAGTAGGGGCTCGCCAGTCGAGTGCTGCAGATACCTTCTGTGGGTCCGTAGCAATCCCATCTGAGGAGATAATGAGGCCCAGGTACTGGATGGTAAGCTTCTCGAACTTGCACTTTTTAGCCTTGGCATAGAGGTGATGTTCCCTTAGTTTGTCTAATACCTTTTTAACATGGACTCAATGTGCTGCAAGGGAAGTGGAGAAAATTAGTATGTCGTCTAGGTAGACAATGGTAAACACATCAAGGAAGTCCCGGAACATGTCATTCACAAAATGCTGGAAAGTAGCTGGTGCATTACAAAGTCCGAAGGGCATCACCAGGTTTTCAAAGTGCCCAAAACGAGCCCTAAAGGCTGTCTTCCACTCATCCCCCTCTCTGATTCTGATCAGGTTATATGCTCCTCTTAAATCCAATTTGGAAAAAACACAAGCTTCTAGCAGTCTCTGAAACAGTTCAGGGATAAGTGGCAAGGGGTATTGGTTTTTAATAGTAACTTTATTTAAGTCCTGATAATCAACACACGGCTGGAGTGTGTGATCCTTCTTTTCAACAAAGAATATTCCTGCTCCGGCAGGGGAAGAAGAAGGCCGGATAAAACCCTTGTCAAGGTTTTCGTCAATGTATTTTCGAAGCTCCACAAGTTCAAGTTCAGAGAGATGGAATATTCTGCCAAAGGGAATTTCAGCGCCAGGCAAAAGTTCAATAGGGTAGTCGTACGGTCTGTGAGGGGGGAGAGTGTCAGCATTCTTCTTGTTGAAAACATCCAAGTACTCATGATAAACGGAGGGCACAAGTTTAATAGTCTCAGAATCTGCGTTGATGCTGAGGAATGGATCCCCGGGACCGGGTGTAGGAGGGAGACAGTGTTCTTTGCAGTATTTAGAAGAAAAAGACACTTCCCCAGAGGACCAATTGATGAGGGGATTATGTGCCCTCAGCCAGGGTTACCCAAGGATGAAAGGGAAAAGCGGAGATGTGATGACATCAAGACGAAGGAGTTCCCGATGCCCAGAAGTGGTGGAACAGGAAATAGGTGCAGTCTCTAGAGTGACGGGTCCAGATTTAATATCTGAGCCATCCGGTAGGTGGACCGAGAAACTGTTTTCCTTGGCGCACAGGGGCAGTTCATGCATGGTTGCGAAGGAAGAGTCCACAAAACAGCTACAGGCCCCCGAGTCCACGATGGCCGAAACTGTGAGAGTCTTTCCTGCATACTGGAGAGAGATTGGCAACAAGGTGTGGTTCTGCCCAGGGTTTAGAGAACCAAATGAGGTGGAGGAGAGGTTCTCCTAAGAAGTCTTCGGGAGCAACATTGAAGAAAATGTCCTTCATCACCACAGTAAAGGCAGAGTTTAAGATGGCAACGAGATTGTTCCTGTTTAGACAGAGGAGCTCTCGGAAAGCAAGCGTGTGCAACCTTCTTGACGTTAACAGCGTCCTTAGACATAGCCACAGAGGAAGGGGAGTCTTCAGACTGAACAGGTAACAGATGGAGGTTCCTGGCTCTCTCGGACTGTCTTTCGCGCAGGCGACGATCGTTCAGAATACAAAGATGAATCAAGTCATCCAAGGAGGTAGGTGCATCCACCCTGGCCAGGTCATCCTTGATAGCTTCTGATAAGCGGAGATAAAATTGAAAACGTAATGCAGAGCTATTCCATTTGGTATCAGTACTCCATAATCGAAAGTCGGAGACATAATCCTCTACAGGCCTGGGGCCCTGTTGTATGTGACTCAGAGTGGTTTCAGCAGTCTGTTGCCGGAAAGGATCAGCATACGGTTGAGCCATGGCGGTAAAGAAGGAAATTGCTGAAGCCAAAACAGGTTCAAGTTGCTCCCGAGGCCTGTTGTTCTCCCAGCAGCAAAGAGATGAGGAAGCCCACCTTAACTTCTTCGGTAGAAAAGGTGCGGGGTAGCAGAGAAAAATAAAGCTCACAGGCATTCTGAAAAGTCCTGAATCCTTTACGGTCACCAGAAAAGCGCTCAGGTAGGGGTACTCTGGGCTCAGGAGGGTAAGAAAGTTCAACATGGTTACAAGTCGTGGTTTGAGCAGCAGAAACCTTGACTCCTGAAACTTCAGAGGCAGGGACCAGGCTGGATGCAGACTGCAGTTAATTGTGGAGTTGAACAAAGTCCATGTGCAAAACTTGTACCGTATGAGAGAGTGCGGTAACAGTCCGGCAGAGGGTTGACAGAAGAGAGACCTCCCTTTCAGACTCCATTACTGGCTGACTGGTACTGTCACGTACCTGAAGGAAGACTGAAATTACGAGGTCGGTCTCTCTTGTATCTCCAGTCCAGGTCCCGCTGAGAGTGAAACAGAAGGAGCCAAGGAACAGGAGGCACACAAATGCCTGCAGATGGAGACCTGGAAATCTGTAGCAGGAAGTCGCAGCTGGTCGCAGGACTGTGGTTGCATTCACTCGGGTAGTTGTGCTGGGCCGAACTGGGCACCAGCGCAAGGTCACAGGGATAGCCGGGTTTGTCAACATTCGGGCAGCAGGGTACCAGAACATCAGGCAGAGACGGGTCAGATGGGAAGCCGGGTTCGTCAACAGGCGGGCAGCAGGATACTGGTACATCAGGCAGAGACGGTCAGATGGGGAGCCAGGATCAGGAACCAGAGACCAGGTATAGTAGAGTTCAGAGCCGGGTCAACAGGAGCCAAGGTCAGCAACAGGAATCAGGCAGAACAACACAGGTTTCAGGGTAACAGGAAAACAGCTGAAGACCAATCAGCAACGGTCTGGGGTTAGAGCACTTCCTTAAATAGGCCGTCTGGCGCTATGGGCACGCTCCTGCGCGTGCATGCAGTCCGGCGTGCATGCGCATTGATGCGCCCCGGCATCTGCGAACGCCTTTGCGCATGGGTACTAATAGTTCTCTTACAGTTATGGAATTAGGAAGTGTAGGAATGGCAGCTTAGCTGGCAGCAATATGTAGAGGCAGCAATTCCCCTTCTTTTCATATATATATATATATATATATATATATATATATATATACACACATTTTTTTCCTATACATTTTGAAAACTGGGATACCCACTTATTTTGATCTCATTATTACCACACACATTCGCTTGATAGATACCGTGGCGCAGGGTCACCTTCCATTTCCTCTCTTACAGTTATGGATGTGTATTATATTCAAACATGAGCGTTCACTAAATATTTTTGGTGATTTATAGCATAATAGATGCCACACCCAAAGTCTCCTGAGGAAGCTCCGCCGAGCGAAACATGTTGAGAAAGTGGTATTATCTATGCATCATATCTCAGTGGAATAATTGAATTTTTTAATTTGAATTTGTCTCATGTTTTTTTAAATATTTGTAATAAAATGTATGTTTTACTCAATGCCATTGGTGAATTGATATTTCCTAAACAATGATGTACAACACCTTAAAAGTCCCGAGGTTTGTTACCTCCAGCCCCTTATTTCTTTATTTATTTGTAATGGAAGTTTTTTATTCTTTTTTTTGTAAGTAATTATGCTGGGGTTTGTAGGTGTTCATGAAACTCTTGCTTGTGGCACAGCAATCAAAGCATATTTTATATGTACAAGGAAACCTGGGTTTTGTTTAACCAAGTCCATTAAGCCCCTCCCACTGTTAAGAGTTTGGCCACACCCACTTTTGCCGTGGTCCGTGTAGCGTGCCGCCGATCACTTCACCCCTTAAGTGTCCCTCATTCTGAAGTTCAAAAGTTGGGAGGTATGCACCAGCCATGATCTGCCGGTGTTCCATCAGAATCGGCGACCCATCAGATTAGGTAACAGAAGCTCCACCGCTACCAGGTGGTTTGCTCATTATTATTATACCGGATTTATATAGCGCAAACAGTTTGCGCAGCGATTTACAACATCGGGGAAGACAGTACAATTACAATACAATTCAATACAGGAGGGATCAGAGGGCCCTGCTCGTTAGAGCTTACAATCTAGAAGCTCATCTGACAGAACACCTGTAGTCAGAAGCAGGTGGCAGCGGACATCTTACTACACCCAGCTACGTCTTGAATTTAAGAGTAATTTTAGCAATAAAGTGAGCGTATATAATTAAATATAGTATATTAACATCTTGCGATGCTGTTTGGATGTTACAATTTTGCAAGAAGCTGGATGTCAGCAGTAGGAAGGTGGCGGAGGCCATGTTGGTACACCCCGCACTGCTCAGCACTAAACCTTTAGGCTTTCAAAATTAAACATCCAAACAGCATCACAGATGTCAATATACTATATTTATTTTTATACGCTCGCGTTATTGCTAAAATTACTGTTACATTTAAGATGTAGCTGGGTGTAGTAAGATGTCCGCTGCCTTCTTCCGACTGCAGGTGTTCCGTCAAATTACCAAACCTGGTAGCGATAGACGCATGCGCGGCTGACGGAACGTCACTTCCGCTACCTAATCTGACGGGTCGCCGATTCTTATGCAAAACATGCATTGCATAGAGAAGCACAGACACCCGGTGATGACACATAGGATGAGCGGAAATTCTTTGATCTCTGGTATTTCCTGTGTCCTCCAGAATCTAAGCAGATGTTTTCAATTACAGCAAACTGGAGGGTGTATCAGGCTTGCACTTCACACCCCTCTCTTGTGTCTATGGGTCATAGCCAGGCTATGAATCACCAGTAAATGT
Source organism: Aquarana catesbeiana (assembly GCF_042186555.1). Lineage (NCBI taxonomy): Eukaryota > Metazoa > Chordata > Amphibia > Anura > Ranidae > Aquarana > Aquarana catesbeiana. Next base: position 241,822,771 of record NC_133333.1, read on the forward strand.
CCTTGTCCCGCTCTTACAGGGAGTCAGGGACTGACATCCATACTTGACCTCCACGGTCCTCCCAACCTCTGTGACAGCTTATCCCTGCAGACATGTGACAGGTCTTCATAAAGATGGCGGGCGGTGAGGACAGCTCAATTAAGGAGGTGTTTCCCTCTAGTGTTCATAGCTCCGCCCTCATGATCTCAGCCTAGGACGGGCCTCTAAGGAATGAGCCGTGAAGGGGCGTGTCCGGTATAGAGGGTGTGTTTGCGCTCTAGCGGCTTCTTCCTGCGCTGTACCCTTCACAGGCCGCCCCGGTGTCCGAGAGAAAGAGAGAGAGAGAGCGGCGAGTGATGAGGCGGAGCCCGGCTACAGGAGAGCGCTGAGCCCGCTGGGTGTGCTATGAAGGTGTGCTCACCCCCGCCCGGCCTGCATGTAAGAGCCTCTGTCATTGTATGAGAGGCATGGGGACAGGGACCCTGTGCCGGGGACACTAGGGGGGACATGGACCCTGTGCCGGGGACACTAGGGGGGACAGGGACCCTGTGCCGGGGACACTAGGGGGGACATGGACCCTGTGCCGGGGACACTAGGGGGGACAGGGACCCTGTGCCGGGGACACTAGGGGGGGACAGGGACCCTGTGCCGGGGACACTAGGGGGGGACATGGACCCTGTGCCGGGGACACTAGGGGGGGACATGGACCCTGTGCCGGGGACACTAGGGGGGGACATGGACCTGTGCCGGGGACACTAGGGGGGGGGGACATGGACACTAGGGGAGGGGACATGGACCCTGTGCCAGGGAAACTCGGGGGGGGGGGGACATGGACTCTGTGCCGGGGACACTAGGGGGGGACATGGACCCTGTGCCGGGGACACTAGGGGGGGACATGGACCCTGTGCCGGGGACACTAGGGGGGGACATGGACCCTGTGCCGGGGACACTAGGGGGGGGGACAGGGACCCTGTGCCGGGGACACTAGGGGGGGGACAGGGACCCTGTGCCGGGGACACTAGGGGGGGGCATGGACCCTGTGCCGGGGACACTATGGGGGGGACATGGACCCTGTGTCTGGGACACTATTGGGGGGACATGGACCCTGTGTCTGGGACACTATTGGGGGGACATGGACCCTGTGTCTGGGACACTATTGGGGGGACATGGACCCTGTGTCTGGGACACTATTGGGGGGACATGGACCCTGTGTCTGGGACACTATGGGGGGGACAGGGACCCTGTGTCTGGGACACTATGGGGGGGGACAGGGACCCTGTGCTGGGGACACTATGGGGGGGGCAGGGACACAGTGGAGGAGATGTTGACCCTATGAAGGGGACACTATGCGGGGGGACATGGACCCTGTGCCGGGGACACAGTGGGAGGATGTGGCGTCTGTGCCGGGGACACAATGGAGGGGAAAGGGACCCTGTGCGGGGACATGGAGCCTGTGCCGGGGACACAGTGGAGGGGACAGGGACCCTGTGTCTGGGACACTATGGGGGGGACAGGGACCCTGTGCCAGGGACACTATGGGGGGGGGGCAGGGACACAGTGGAGGAGATTTTGACCCTATGGAGGGGACACTATGCAGGGGGACATGGACCCTGTGCCGGGGACACAGTGGGAGGATGTAGCTTCTGTGCTGGGGACACAATGGAGGGGAAAGGGACCCTGTGCGGGGACATGGAGCCTGTGCCGGGGACACGGTGGAGGGGACGTTGACCCTGTGCTGGGGACACAGTGGGAGGATGTGGAGTCTGTGCCGGGGACACCATGGGGGACAGGGAGCCTGTGCTGGGGACACAGTGGGAGGATGTGGAGTCTGTGCCGGGGACACAGTGGAGGGGACAGGGACCCTGTGCCGACAACACAGTGGAGGGGACAGGGACCCTGTGCCGAGGACACAGTGGAGGGGACAGGGACCCTGTGCCGGGGACACCATGGGGGGACATGGAGCCTGTGCCGGGGACACAATGAAGGGGGACAGGGACCCTGTGTTGGGACATGAGAGGGGCCTGGGGACACAGTGGAGGGGGCATTGACCCTGTGCCGGGGACACCATGGGAGGATGTGGAGTCTGTGTCAGGGACACCATGGGGGGGGGGGGGGGCAGGGACCCTGTGCCAGGAACACAGTGGAGGGGGCAGGGACTCTGTGTTGGGGACACAAATTGAGGGGATGGGGGTCCTGTTCCGGGAACACAATGGAGGGGGCAGGGACCCTGTGCTTGGGACACAAATGGAGGGGATAAGGGTCCTGTTCTGGGGACACAATGGAGGGGACATGGACCCGGTGTGCTGCACAGAATGCCTTTGCAAACCAGATATTACCTTGCAAAAGTAGTGTTGACATCATCACTGGGCTGTACATAGCCTGAGCAGAAAACTACAGGAGGGGGCGGAGACAAGACCATCACCCTGCACAAGGAGAGAGAGCAGCAGTGTCCAGTCTTTATTACAGGAAACTCCTACACAGAGGGAAAGTCTCACCCTGCACAGAAATCCGGAAGAGTAAAGCTGGACATACACTATACAATCTCTGTACAGTAATAACCCCCCCCCCCCCCCCCCCACTGCTCTTCTATCTCTGTAGATCTCAGTGGGAGAATGGAATATAATTTCCTCCAGAGATCACAATGTGTCAGACTTGTCCGGTGATAACTTGTCTTGGGACGGTTGAGGCCGGGCTGTGCCGGTTGCTCTTTGGCCGGATCACGTACACATGTGGGGGGGGAGGGGAGTGACAGGTGTATAATGTATGTACAGGGCTGGCCGTCCTCCCAGTGACACATCTGATGATGGACGGGACCCGTCTGCACGCTCTCACATTCCCAATATGTAGTGGTGTCTCCCGAATGTTCATCTTTTGCACTGATAGATATTGTGGTCATAGATGGACGGGGGGGATGGGGACCGCCTCTGATTTGGAGGGCTTGTACATGGGGGGGACCCCGGGATCGAGAGGAGATCTTTGTAGAGAGATTGTCACTTTACTGACATGTTTCTATGAACCTGTAAATCAGAGTCTTCTCTATACAAGTGTGTGATTTATTTATATATAGATATTGTATCTTTAGTATGATATAAAGTGAATGTTATCAGTTGTATGATTATGTTCTAAGACGTTTCCGGTCGGTATCTGTATGTAGTAGGGGGAGCTCATTACATATGTAGGATCTGCTATTCTTGGTGCTTTCATTGATTTCTATAGTGATTGTATTGATTGTGCTTTGCTGTTTCTGCCTGTGTCGTTCTGATAGAAAACCCCGGACTCTTCTATCTCATCTTATTCTTTGTCTATCATTTTTTTTTTCTTTGTCTCTTTTCTCTTTTACACACTCTCTACTCTTCTTTCCTTTCTCACTCGCTCTTTTTCACCTCGCTCGCGCTCTCCTCTTCTGTCTCTCGCTCGTGCTCTCCTCTTCTGTCTCTCGCTCGTGCTCTCCTCTTCTGTCTCTCGCTCGTGCTCTCCTCTTCTGTCTCTCGCTCGTGCTCTCCTCTTCTGTCTCTCGCTCGTGCTCTCCTCTTCTGTCTCTCGCTCGTGCTCTCCTCTTCTGTCTCTCGCTCGTGCTCTCCTCTTCTGTCTCTCGCTCGTGCTCTCCTCTTCTGTCTCTCGCTCGTGCTCTCCTCTTCTGTCTCTCGCTCGTGCTCTCCTCTTCTGTCTCTCGCTCGTGCTCTCCTCTTCTGTCTCTCGCTCGTGCTCTCCTCTTCTGTCTCTCGCTCGTGCTCTCCTCTTCTGTCTCTCGCTCGTGCTCTCCTCTTCTGTCTCTCGCTCGTGCTCTCCTCTTCTGTCTCTCGCTCGTGCTCTCCTCTTCTGTCTCTCGCTCGTGCTCTCCTCTTCTGTCTCTCGCTCGTGCTCTCCTCTTCTGTCTCTCGCTCGTGCTCTCCTCTTCTGTCTCTCGCTCGTGCTCTCCTCTTCTGTCGCTCGCTCGTGCTCTCCTCTTCTGTCGCTCGCTCGTGCTCTCCTCTTCTGTCGCTCGCTTGTGCTCTCCTCTTCTGTCGCTCGCTCGTGCTCTCCTCTTCTGTCGCTCGCTCGTGCTCTCCTGTCATATGAATATGCAATAGAAAGCATGTGAAAGTCGCATGTAATGTTGAGTTTAGTTGGTATATGTACAGAGGATTTACATGTGCACCTGCGATATTGGCTGTATAAAGAGAAGTTGGGTTGGCTTTGTGCTGTGATTGGTTGGTTTGGCGGGCAGTCAGCGGTATGCAGACAGTCTGATCTGATAAGACGGTGGAATGTGTGATAGGACAGAGTTCATTCCTGCCTCGTCACTCCAGAATCATTCATTGGCTGACCAGTTTGGTTACTGGCGTGTCTAGAGGGCGGGTGCTGGTTCCATCAGAAACATTCAGTGAGGGACCAGTTTTACTACTGGTGAACTACAGAACACCTCCCCTTTTATCTGTAACATGGGGTGTGCAGTTCTGTGGTTTACAGAGGAGAACTCGGGCAGTGCTGACAACACTGCTAAGGACAGAAGTACAGCCGAGACAAACTGCATAGGAAATGAAGAACTTGCTGGATTTCTGGCATAGCAACATTTAAATCCTTAACGTGACCCTAAAATGAAATCCTTATTCTCCAAAAATAATCCAAACACATCAACTACTTAGGCAGTGTTCACATAAAAACAATATAAGAAGGACTGTAATCACAAATGTGTAAATTGCACTTAATAGAACCACTTACATAATAAGGAGAGTGGATCAAGTTTAGCAGTCCATAAGAAACTGAAATACCCCAACAACACACATTTATACCTTCATACTTGCACTCATTCAAACCTGCAACGCATGTGACCCTGTAAGGACAGCAGAGGTCTAGGATCCCCCCATGCACTGGATGTTTCATATAAGGCAATCTGTGATAATCAATTTTGGCATCTTGCAGAAAATTTAAGAGTCCATTAGTAGTAGGCCTACTGGGAAAGCTGTGAAGAAAAGGCATCCCCCCCCCCCCCCAGAAGTCCTCCAAGACATCAAGCCATGGTTTCCAGATTTTGATGAATTTCTTAGGGCATGTCCTACTCTTGTATATCAATTTGAATTTGGGAAGGACCCCATAACCAATGCGGAAGAAGGCGTAGGCTGATAGGGGGCCCACATCCTTCCACTTCAATAGGATGGTTTTACGTGCATAAAATAATAGTATACGTAGCAAAGTCCTGGCGTGGGTACAGTGGACATGGTCGTTGAGTATTCCCAAAAGTCCCACCTCCGGGGTGCGAGGTATCGGTAGATGAAGTTTGTGAAGAAAGCCAACAATTCCTTCCAGAAGGTTGAAAGTCCAGGACAGGTCCAGAACATATGGAAAAAGTCAGCAGCAGTCATATTACATCTGGCACATGCAATATCCTGTCCCAGACCCATCCGGACCAGCTGGGGTATAATGCAGGTGGTGTATAAACTTATTGTACCAGTAGGTCAGCAGTGCTAATTATGTCCTGATATATCTATATATACAAACATATCTCAGTTGCTTCTTCCCAGTCCTCTTCAGAAAGCCCAGGCATAGACAATAGCCATTTGCGATGAGACTTCTGAAAAGGATCATCTCCCACCAGCTGGAGGCAACCATAGAAGGTCGTCACCAGTTTGGCAATTTCCGGGAATGACAGGAGATCTTCAATAGACAATTCTGTGAGCTCAATGGTCAAAGATCCACACTGTGCCCGAATGGCTTGTCTGAGTAAGAGATATTTAAAAAAGAATTTATTGTCCAGGTCATATTTATGTCTGAGTACATCAAAGGATAGTAAGGTATTCTCCAGCTATGTGGGTTAGGTGTGTAATTCCAAATCGACTCCACCATGTCGAGTCTGGGTGACCGAAGAGCTCAGAAAGGTTGGTGTTCCGCCACAGGAGTCTGTGGCAAAATACCCATAGAAGACTGTCAGAGTCCCCCCTCCCCCCCCCCCCCCCCCCCCCAGGCCATAAAGCTAACCTCAACAGGGGAGAATCTGGAACCACCCGATCTCTTTGATCTATGGAGTTCATCCCGTAGAGAGGTAGGAGGTTCAAAGAGGGTCAATAAAAGTGACGTGGCAGGAGTCAGTGGGTCAGAATGTAACCAAGCTTGGACATAGGTAAGTTGGGGAGCAAGGAAATAATTTCTTAAGTTTGGGCAAGGCAGGCCTCCCACGGTCTTTGCCGCCTGTAAGGAGGACCTGGCTATACGAGGTTGGTGGCCATTCCAGACAAAGGAGGAAAGTGTGAAGTCTATTTTCCCAAAAAAACTTTTTAGTGAAAAAGATTGGGGCAGCTGGAAAACAATAGAGGAATTTTGGTAGAAAAATCATTTTGAATATGTTTATGCGATCAATTAGATTAAGGGGCAATGGCGACCAGGTAAGAAACCTATCTATCATTTGCTTGACTATAGGAGTGATGTTAAGTTCTTTGTATTTAGAGATGTCAGCATGTATTTGAATACCTAGATATTTTAAAGGAGGATGTCAATTGAATATGTGACCTTTGTAGATAATCAGTAGGAAGGCCTATAAGAAAAGCCTGAGATTTTTCCCAACCCACCTGTAGTCCCGAAGCTGCACCGAACTCCTCCACGACACACAGATTTATGAAATGAGCTCTCTCTTCCACCCAAATTTATAAGGGCATCATCCGCGTAGAGGGAGATCTTCCCCTCCAGTGGACCAAAGTGGATGCCCCCCTATCTCTGACGTCTGATACACCGCCAGGGCCAGCGGCGCAACGGCCAGTGTGAACAGGAGTGGAGAGAGAGGGCACCCTTGCCTGGTACCCCTCTTCAAGGTAAATGGTTCAGAGATGTCCCTGTTGATGCGGACCCTGGCCTTTGGGTCTGCGTATAATAAACGGGCCCATTGAATAAAGTGTAGACCAATACCCACTCGTGCCATAGCTTCCCAAAGAAAGGGCCAGCTCAGTGTCGAAGGCTTTTAACACATCTAGGGATAGGACCAATCCACCCCGTTTCGCGCGTGCTGCACCATGGATATGCAAATACGAATATTGTCAAAAGTGCTCCTGCCAGGCATGAAACCGGATTGATCTGGGGGTATGAGGGACAGAATGACCGTCTGAAGTCTAAGGGCGAGAATCTTTTCTAGAATTTTGGCACCATTATTTAAAAGGGATATGGGACAGTAGGACCCACACTGCAGCTTGTCTTTGCCAGGTTTATGCGTAACCACTAGAAGTGCTTCGTTAATAGAGTCCGGAAGTTTCCCCAGCATAAGAGAGTCTTGGAATGTCTTAAGGAGCTTAGGAGCTAGTTCTTCTACATGTGTCTGGTACCACTCTGAGGGGAGTCCGTCAAGGCCTGGAGTTTTATTGGTTGGCAATAAACGTATGGCCGTAGTTACCTCCTCCAGTGTAATAGGTTTATCTAAGGAAAGCTGCTGGGGGGTACTAAATGTTAGTCTAAATGATTCAAAGAAACCTAGGAAGGCATGTTCTGAAGGGTTAGATGTAATGTATGATTTACTGTAGAGATCTGCAAAGGTCTGGTTATTTAGACAGAGCCTCAGCAGTAGTTGACCCATTTGGAAGTTGAATTTCAGCAATCCAACTATCCTGGAGGTCCGTATGTGCAAGATACGCAAGGAGCCTACCGTTTTTTTTCCCCCGTGCTCACAAATGCCAGCGGAGAGGTATAGTTGTTGCTTGCTGTTCAAATCCACCATGTGAAGCTGGAGCGCCCGATGAGCGTCCGTGAGCATACCTCTAGTCTGAGGAGGGGCTACCCGAATGACGGGTGCGTGCCTCCTCTAACGACTTTTGGAGAGCTTCCTGTGTTGCCCGCCCAGCGGATCTGTATCGTTTGATGCGTGAGATATATATGAGCCCCTAAATATCGCCTTAAAGGTGTCCCAGACAGGGCTCCCGGCTGCAGAGTCCGTGTTGAAGGACCAGTAATTGGACATGTCGGTCGGGATGGATTCAGAGATTTCCGGCGTGGAGATCCAGAGGGGACTGAGTCTCCTGGTCCGGGACAACGGTCTGTGGCCCACAGTCAAAACCACCTGTATTATAGAGTGGTCAGAGACTGTTTGTGATAAGTATGCTATGGACTGGGCATGGGGTAAAAAGTTCCCTTTGGCCAGGGCATAGTCTATTCTGGAGAGGGTTGCATAAGACCTGGACTGGCAGGAGAACACTTTGTCTTTAGGATATTTCCAGCGCCATATGTCTACATATTAATAGGCACTGCACCACACACAAAATAATTTAGATTCAGACTGTAGAGGTTTCACCCTATCCAAGGCAGGCTGCAACACAGAGTTAAAATCTCCAAGGATGAGCATGGGACAGCTAGGTAAGGAGGCAAAATGCACACTGAGATCAGCAAATACTGCAGCCATGACCGGAGGGGGGGAGATAGACTGAGACCAAAATAAGGGGGGTTCCATGTACGGTTGCATGTAAGATAATACCGTATTTATCGGCGTATAACACGCGCCGACGTATAACACGCACCCCAAGTTTAGGAGGGAATTTTAAGGAAAAAAATGTTTTAAGGAAAAAAACTTACATTTAAATGCCCATCAATGCAGCCTTGCACAGCGTCCATCTGCATGCTTGTCCGGTGTCATTTGCAGCCTTGCAGCTTTGATTGTGTCCATTTGCAGCCTTGCCCAGGCTGCAGTTAAACTGCAGTGACTTGTCAGTGTCACTGCAGTTTGAAAATGGCGCCGAAATACATAGCCGTGACTTGTGGCGGCTCTCGGCCACTTCCGGCTCCACTCGTAGTCCCGCCCGGGATGGGCGTGACTGTGAGCGGAGCGTGCGCCGTCCATATACAGATAGCCGAGTGTCCTCAGCTAGGTTCGGCTAGCTCTGCTCAGTCACGCCCAGTCCCTGTGTCCATCATAGGGCGGGACTGGGCGTCACTGTGAGCGGAGCTAGCCGAACCTAGCAGAGTACACTCGGCTATCTGTATATGGGCGGAGCTCGCTCCGCTCACAGTGGAGCCGAAAGTGGGCGAGAGCCGTTGCAAGTCACGGCTATGTATTTTGACGCCGGCGGCGCCATTTTCAAACCCGGCTATCTGTATATCGGCGGCTGGCGATCGCTCCGCTCACGGTCAGCGGGGGATCGGTGTATAACACGCACCCGCGATTTTCCTCTGATTTTAAGGGGACAAAGTGTAATATATATGTAAAATATAACACCGATAAATACGGTATATTGTCCCTTAGGGTCCAGGATGACTTGGTGACACAGGAAGGTTATAACCCCTTACAGATTAAAATTGCAACCCTATGGGCAAAGTTAGAATAAGTAGAGTGGTAATTATGGGCCACCCAGTGTTTTTTCAGGGCCAGAATTTTAGATCCCATGAGATGAGTTTCCTGGAGGCACAGAACGTGATTTTCTATGCCTCAGGGCCTCAAAAATAGAAGCTCTTTTAAATTTCGAGTTCATTCCACGGACATTCCATGAACAAACATTTACCTGAGACATGGGATCAGCGCAGAAATCACTAGGGCAGGGGGGAGGGGGGGGGTTGAAGGGGCCTCTGAAGGGCTCCCCTTCCCCGGTCGCAGCAAAAGAAAGGGTCGCAGTGCTGCAAAAAAATAAAACCACACATACATCATTCACACAACAATAAAACTGTATACAGAAACATAATCATTACCCAATAAGGGTAGCATTACCCCTGCCCAGCTTCAAAAAAGGGGAGAGGGCCTATACCCAAAACTTGTACCATGCGTGGGGCGCATGGCCAGCAACAGGAAGTAAGAGAGATGTCAGGAAAACAAAAATAGTCAGTGTTCAACAAATATCGGGGGGGGGGGGGGGGTGAACCCCAAGGCAGCTCAGGCCTGCTCAAAAAATGAGGCCAGGTACTCTCCTCACAGGAAGATGTGTACGATCAACCATAGTTATCACTGAATAGAGCTTCAATGGTGATTAACAAGGGATAATGGGAACGGGCCAGGGGAGACAGGGGATGCAGGTTCTCCAGCCTTTCCAGAAAAACACGTGGACCTTCATAGGGCTATTGGTTTAGGAGGGCGGGGTAGAGATTCCCACCAGGCCAGGGCATCCTTTGGGGATTGGAAGAACTAGACTTCTTCCGGTAGGCAACCCGGAGGGTGGCAGGAAACAGCGTGGAGTATTGGATATCCTGCTCCCCGGAGTTTCTGCTTGGCACGCTGGTAGCTGGCTCTGCAGTTTCGGACTGTCGCAAGAATAGTCAGGGAAAAGGGACACCACAGCATTATTAATGCAAAGACTTCCCTTCCTCCTGGCAGCTCCCAGGATAAAATCCCAATCCCTGTAATTGAGGAGACGAATCGCCACAGTATGTGGGGGGTGTCCTTCAGGGAGGGGGCGCCCAGGGACTCGGTGGGCCCTCTCAATCACAAAACAGGGGGATAGTTGAGTGCAGCCAAATTCTTGCTCGAGCCAGCTTTCAAGGAAGGCTACGGGGTCAGGACCCTCCACCCATTCCCGGGAGACCAACCAGACACAGGTTATTCCTGCGGAGACGATTCTCAAGGTCATCGACCTTCTCCTCCAGGGTGGCAATCTTCCTCACTATGTGCATTAAGTTTGGGCAAGATGGGGTTAATAGTGTCCTCTAGATCACTAATGCGCTGCTCGGTTTCAGTAACTCGACAGCATAATTTCTGCATGCCCTGCCGCATAATGGTCAATCTTTAGCCCATCCACCTTCCCCATAAGGTCTGCATGGTTTACCTTAATAATGGCGAGGACCTTCGACAGAGTGGGTTCCCCGCCACCATCCGTGATCGCCGCTCCTGGGGTCACCTGCGGGGGCACGGCTGGAGGGTCCGGGATCTCGGAAGGCGGTGGGAAGGCATCCTGGTTTGCCGCAAAGAGATCCGGAGTGGAGGCTGGGGGTGCACTAGGCCCATGGATAGTGTTGTGGCGGCCATCTTGGCAGGAGAGAGTGGTGATGCTCATCTTTGGCGGGGTTGCTTCTTCCCTCGCTGCTTTCCCATTCACCAAAACGCCTCCCTAGGGTACAGGAGACGCCCTGGTTGGTGTGGGCAAAAAAATGGGACGTTTTCTGGCTATGGTCGATCAGGATGGAGAAAGATTGTAGTAGGAGAGACCGGAGCTACACAGGAACACGTCCGTTCACATCCCGCGCTAGGCCGTGCCCCCTAGTGTGGCATATTAGTGCTGTCTCATCAGTGCAGCCTCATCAATGGCCATCACTGCCGCCTCATCCGCGCACATCAGTGAAAAATTACTTATTTACAAAATTTTCTGTATATTTTTTTTATTTTTATTTTTTTTTGCAAAAATTAAAACCCAGTGGTGATTTAAATACTACCAAAAAATTCACATTTGTGTGAAAAAAATATGCTTAAAATTGAATGTAAAATATGACAGCAGCGAAAGTTGAAATTGGCCTGGGCAGGAAGGAGGTGAAAGTGCCCAGGATTGAGGTGGTTAAAGTGGTTGTAAACCCTTCCATATACCCAGTGTAGGAACTATCCTTAGGCAATACACAGAAATTGAACAAATCCTCCTACGTAAATTGTACCTGTTTATCTGCAGTCTTCTCTTCTGTTTAAAAATTCTGAATTTATAAAGCTTTTCTGAGAGTTCAGAAAAAAGGAGGGCGGAGAGCTGAAGTTATACTCTGCAGAGCTCAGTGAGGAGAGATCTGAGAGCTGATTGGAGGAAGGGACCCACCACCCCCTTGCACGCAGGAACAGAGCTGAGGCTGTCAATAAGTTGGAGGTCCCTCCCCTGTCACCATTTTTCTCTTGGTGTCAGGAAAATTAGTCAGAAGTGACTCCTGCTGATAGCAGAGGATGGAGGCAGCAGACAGAAATGACACTTAATGCTCTGGATTGATAGAAGCACACACCTATAGAAGGATATGCTTTGTTTATATTTCATGTCTGAGGTTTACAATCACAAAATTTAATGACTGCTCCTTTTTTGTGAATCTCTTTTTGAACTCATTTATGAAGTGAAAGCAGAGCCTCTGGTTCCCAAATCAGCTGATCCTACTTTTGCTTTCGTTTTTTCCTAGTGTGGGGGTTTGAAAGTGAGATTCATTCAGACATTGCGATAAACGCACCCATTTGTTTATCTCCGTGCTGGTTATTCCTAGATAATTGAGCTTCTATAAATAAGTAAATGGATTGTTCCAGAGGAGAGGGTGTGGTGGTGTCTTCTGCTGTTAGAAAGTACAATGTCAAGTGTTTAATTATCCAGTAATTTTAGGCTGTACAGCGTCCAAGCCATTAAATGGGAGATAAATGGTGTGTGCTGCCAAAGACGACATGTGCTGTGCGTTTACAGGAGACTCCTTATTCCTGGGAGGGAAACACAAAGATCCAACCAAACGGCTCAGTACTTGGATGTACTGCATTATTCACTTATACACTGATCAGCCAGAACATTATGACCACATGAATTATCTCACTACAATGACATCTGACAGTGGGTGGGATTTATTAGGCAGCAAGTGAACATGTTATCCCTGAAGTAGATGTGTTGAAAGCAGAAAAATGAGCAAAACCATAACGATATGAGCGACTTTGACAAGGGCCAAACTGTAATGACTAGATGGCTGGGTCAGAGCAACTCCAAAACTGCAGCACTTGTGGGGATGATCCCGGTCATCAGTGTCCTGATTATTGGTGCCACCTATGGGGGTCTCGTCATCGGCGCCGCCTATGGGGGTCTCGTCATCGGTGCCGCCTATGGGGGTCTCGTCATCGGTGCCGCCTATGAGGCCTCGTCATCGGTGCCGCCTATGGGGACCTCGTCATCGGTGCCGCCTATGGGGACCTCGTCATCGGTGCCGCCTATGGGGGACCTCGTCATCGGTGCCGCCTATGGGGGGACCTCGTC
>NC_133333.1:241836088-241959795 GCF_042186555.1 Aquarana catesbeiana
TGCCCGGTAGTAACCTCCTTTTAAGCAACAACCAGATCTGACGTGTTATTTTAGGCCTCGATTCATAAAGAAACTTTTGTCATATGACTTACCAGACACTCTGGGGGTTATTTATGAAAGGCAAATCCACTTTGCACCGTAAGTGCACATGGAAGTGCAGTCGCTCTAAATCTAAGGGGTAGATCTGAAATGAGGGGAAGCTCTGCTGATTTAATCATCAAATCATGTGCAAGCTAAAATGCTGTTTTTTATTTTCCTTGCATGTCCCCCTCGGATCTACAGCGACTTCACTTCTAAGTGCACTTGTAGTGCAAAGTGGATTTTCTTTTAGTAAATAACCCCCACTGTCTATAGCTTCATCCAATCATCCCACTGTTGATTTAAATGTAATGGACAATGTTTGACGCAAATCTACATGCGGGAAATCCTGATCTATTCCTCGGAGATGGAAACAATCTTTTATGTATAGGTTTCATTTGTATCAATAGCTGGCGATATAAAAATCTAGCACTGCGTGGGACTGTTTCTGACACTGCACTGACTGTTGCTGTGTCCGCTAGTTGATTGCAGCATTTTGTACTTTGACGTGCGTATCATTAAAGTGATTGTAAAGGTTCGTGTTATAAAAAAAAAAAAACAAAAAAAAAACCTGAAGCTTTGGTGTCCCTTGAAGGTGAAAAACCCTTTTGTGCTGCAGCTGCCCCCCCCCCCCCCCATTTTTCTCTTACCTGAACTCCAGCTGCTGTCTCGGGTCCTCATTGGATAGATTGATAGCAGCAGGGGCCATTGGCTTCCGCTGCTGTCAACTAAATCCAGTGACCCGGTGGCCGAGTCCTGCTGTTTGTGTCAATGGACGCAGCAACAGGACTTGGGAGCGCGCCCGCATGGGTGCCCCCATGGAAATTGTCTCTCTCCTTGGGGGCGCTCGATGAGGAGGAGGAGCCAGGAGCGCCACGGGGGGACCCCAGAAAAGGAGGATTGGGTCCGCTCTGTGCAAAACCCTTGCACAGAGAAGGTAAGTATAACTTTGTTATTTAAAAAAAAAAAAAAACATTTATTTACCTCCTCTGTGCAAGGGTTTTGCACAGAGCAGACCCGGTCCTCCCTTTCTGGGGTCCCCGCGCTCCTGGCTCCTCCTCCTCGAGTGCCCCAAGGAGAGCTGATTTCCATGGGGGCACCCGTGCGGACGCGCTCCCAAGTCCTGTTGCTACGTCCATTGAAACAAACGGCAGGACTCGGTCCCGGGTCACTGGATTTGATTGACAGCAGCGGAAGGCAATGGCCCCTGCTGCTATCAATCTATCTAATGAGGACCAGAGACAGCGGCTGGAGTTCAGGTAAGAGAAAGGGGGGGGGGGGGGCAGATGCAGCACAAAAGTTTTTCACCTTCAAGGGGCACTAAAGCTTCAGGGTTGTGTTTGTTTTTTTTTTTTTGTTTGTTTTTTTAAATACGAATACCAAGTCATACTTGCCACCTCTGTGCAGTTGGTTTTGCACAGAGTGGCCCAGATCCGCTTCTGGGGTCCCTAAGCGGTGCTCGTGGCTCTTCTCCAGTGCCCTGGCGGAGAAGCGCTCTTCTTCGGGACACCCGTGCGGGTGCGCACCCGTGTCCCGCTGCTCCTAGGATGATGCGATTTTCCTGGGAGTTTTTCTAACAGGCTTCAGGAGGTACTCAAATGGCCTACACCTATAGCAAGGGCATTATCCAACTTTGGTCAAAGCTGCACAATTTGTTTTGCTCTACAGGCACCCCCTTATCTTCATAGGCAGTTTGTTTGGTAAAGGAGGACTATGCCTCTAAGGCAATGATTGCAGAGAGCATGAGCATCATGGGACATGTAGTCCCAAAACATCTGGGGTGCTAAGGTTCGCCATCACTGCTTCTAAGACCCCTTTCACATTGAGGCATTTCAGGCGTTTTAGCGCTAGAAATAGCGCCTGCAAACTGCCTCCCATGCCGTCCAAATGTGAAAGACCTGAGTGCCTTCACACTGGGGCGGTGCGCTTGCAGGACGTTGGAAAAAGTCCTGCATCATCTTTGGGGTGGTTTGGGAGCGCAGAACGCCCCTGCCCATTGAAATGAATGGGCAGCGCTTCCGTAGCGCCTGGAAAGCACCGAAACAGGGGCATTTTTTAACCCCTTCGGCCGCTAGCGGGGGTTTAAAGCGGCCCGCTAGTAGCCGAAAAGTGCTGCTTAAACAGCGCTAAAGTGAGCGGCACTTAACGCGAGCACACGGACGGCCCCAGTGTGAAAAGGGTCTTGGGTATGAGACACCCAGGGGCTTATGTATGAGGATGCTAAAAAGGTAATTTCTTGTTACCCCGTAGCAACCAATGAGCTGCCGACTAGCATTTCTGCTCTGCAAAGTCGAAAATGAAACAAGTGTTATGATTGGTCACTATGGACAGCAAAGAAAATGAAAATTTTATTAAGCCCTTCAGTGCCCCAGCAATGTGACCTACCACCGCCATACCAGCCGCAAGTTTCATCATTCAGTAAATACATTATCTGGTTTGGGGCACTAAAAAATATATGCATAAAAAAAAAAACCTGATAACATAAATGGACCTTTCCATTGAGTACATGTTACCTGCAGCCAGCTGGTGCAATGTTGCATCATGTCCCGGCAGCGTGCGATCTGAACCGGTGAACTTTGTGCATACTTGGCTATGGATTACTAAAAGGGAAAGAAATCGCCAAAAGTGAGTCTTAGTACAGGAGATGTGAATATTTATATATATTCTATTAATTATATTTTACATCCTTCTTTTTTTCTTTTTTTTTTTTTTTTACTTCCAAATCCAAATTCTGTTAAATCCAAAACTAAAAAAATGAACATATTGCAGCTTACCAATCATTTAGTATCAGGTATCTGCATTCATTTTCTTTTAATCTTCTTTTTTTTTTTTTTTTTCTCCCGCATTTTTCCCCTTGCTAATCAGCCAATCACATGGCAGCAACTTAATGCATTTAGGCACCTAGACGTGGTGAGGACGACTTGCTGAAGTTTGAACCGAGCATCAGAATGGGGAATAAAGGGTATTTAAACACTCACATATACCCAGTGAAGTGAACAGCCTCAGAGGATACAGAGATGAAACAAATGTCCCTACATAAGTTTTACTTGTATATCTGCTGTCTTCAGCTTGCTATATTCTTTAGAATTCCTACATCGTGTTAGAATTTTTACTTCCTCTTTCAGCAGAAAGAGGAAGTGTGACAGCTGATTGGAGGAAAGGCGCACACCCCCCCCTCCACATAGGCAGAGGAAGGAAGATACTTTCAAGCTGGGTTCACATTGGTGCGCTGTGCAAATTGCAAGCAATGTCTGTGTGATGCAAATTCTGCCATACAGAGTGTATGGCTGAATTTGCATTGCATTTTTTTTTTTGGTCCGCGACAGAATCCGATTGCATGGGTATTCACCATTGCGATCCGATTCCTGTCTGAATTGACAGTCCATGCTGCAATTATAAGAACCTATGTGGGGGTGTCATTAAAGGAGAAGTATAGCCAAAGCTCATTAGGCTGGGCTTCTCCTATGGATCACTGGAGTGCAATTCGTTTTGCACTCCTGTGACCCATTTTTAGCAACTGAAGTCCGCTCTCTGCTGACGTCACAGAAATCAGCCCAGGCACCACGTCATCCCGACAATAAAGTCTGGATCCGCCAGTTGCCTGGACTGACACCCGGATCAGCCTCTCAGCGAGCCGCTGAGGTCCTGAGCCAGCCGGTCCGTCCCCTCCAGAGCTCAGCGCTCCAGTGAGCGAGGAGGAGAAGAGAGGAGAGCTGATGATTGACAGTCTACAGCTCTCTGCTCGGGGATCTGTGAGAACCGAACCATCGGCGATGTGCAATCGCTCGGTTCTCAGTGTAGAGGCACCGGGGGACAGGTGCAGCATCCACCTAGGTAAATATGAATATGGAACCCCCAACCCATACTTCGCTTTTAACTATTGACACTCCCAGTGGTTCGCATAGGGCAGTGTGAACTGCCTGCGAGTCGGGTGCGATGCTCTAACCCACAGTGGATTCACAGGGTTTCCCGCATCGCACCATTGCGAACCGAGCCTCAGAGCTGTGCTGTGACAAGACAAGCTCTCTGCTAATCTATTGATGGCACCCACCCCGACACAAATTTCAGGCTGGTTTGATCTCCTGTGTTGTCAGAAGTTATCATGCTGATAGCAGGAACGGAGCAGCAGAGAGACATGGGACATAGGGCTTTGGAGAGAGATAAGTAAACACTACAGATATATGTGCCCATGTGAATCGGGTTTACATCCACTTTAAAGCGTTTGTTACCCCAACATTTCATACTCCTGATATGTGACTGCTGTATGAGAAAGTCTCCTGTTCTTTGTAGTGCTTCCTTTGTGTGAAATCCCTGGTGTTCCTGCCAGTCCCTCTGCTTTAAAATCAAATACTGACCACACTAAGCAGAAGTTCTCTAGCTATGCTGGGAACTTGGCCTGCTCTCCTCCAATGATCAAGCTTGTCCTGACACCCCTCCCCTGCACAGCCATTCACTGGGAAGCTCAGTGTGCCGTTAGTTCTCCTCCCCCCAGCTCTTATGCAGCTGAGAACAGAGTATTGTTACTGACCATGTCCATCCCTTTATGACTACAGTGTCTCCATCTTCTGATGGCTCCTTCCAGCAGGATAATGTCACCATGTCACAAAGCTCCAATCATCTCACCACTGGACAATGAGGTCTCTGTACTCCAGTGGTCTCCACACTCACCTCATCTTAATGCGATCCGATTCCAGTGTGGGGGGGGGGGGGGGGGGGAGAGTAGGTCCTGCACCTTTTTTGTGTGGCTTTGGTGCGATTTGAGCCATACAAATGAATGGCTCAGATCACACCGCACACTCATCGCATGTGGTTTGCACAGTAATGTGGTGCGATTCCTATGCAAATTACATGCTGCATAGATGTCAACTCAGGCTAAACCCATTCATCATGTTTTCTTCCTTGAATCTCGGTGTGCTTTGTCTACTACTTCCAGATCTGTGCAGTAATCCAGTGTGAGACTTCCTGTAATAAAGACCACTCACTTCTGCTCTCTCTTCTTGTGCAGGGTGACTGGTCTTGTCTCCGCCCCCTCCTGTAGTTTTCTGCAGGCAGCCTGTAGTGGGTGGGGCTTGTTGGGTCCCTCCCACAGCTCTGCTCTCTACACAGTATGTACAGCACAGTGATGATGTCACCACTACTTTTTAAAAAGTTAATATCTGGGTTTGCGAATGCATTTGGTGTTCACAAGTCGACTTCATATTATTGAATGTTTAGGAATTTATTTAACCACTTGCCGACCAGCCACCGGTTGCAAGCTGCAGGTCGCACGGTCGGTCCCGAAAATCGCCATAGATGTACATCGGCACCTTTTAAGAGAGATAGCAGGCGCACCCGCTGGCCACCTGCGATCGCAGGAACGAGAGCCAGAACAGGAATCTGTCAATGTAAACAGACAGATCCCTGTTCTGACAGGGGAGGGGAAGAGAGGGGGAAGAGAGGGGGAAGAGAGGGGGAGGAGAGAGGGGGAGGAGAGGGGAAGAGAGGGGGAGATGGATGCTGTTCCTAGTTGATTAGGAACAGTGATCTCTCTTCTCCTCTAGTTAGTCCCCTCCCCAGTTAGAAACACCTCCCAAGGAACATGTAACCCCTTGATCGCCCCCCCCTAGTGTTAACCCCTTCCCTGCCAGTGACATTTATACAGTAATCAGTGCATTTTTATAGCTCTGATCACTGTGTAAGTGTCAATGGTCCCAAAAAAGTGTCAAAAGTGTTTGATCTGTCCGCCGCAATGTCACAGTCCTGCCAAAAAATCAGAGATCGTCTCCATAACTAGTAAAATAAATAAATAAAAATGCCATAAAACTATCCCCTATTTCAGTGGTTCTCAACTCCAGTCCTCGGGACCCACCAATAGGCCAGATTTTAAGTATTACCTTGGGGAGTTGCAGATTAGAATACTGCAATCACTGAGCAGCAAGTGATATCACCTGTGATGTATTTCAGCTATCTTGCAAACCTGGCCTGTTGGTGGGTCCTGAGGACTGGAGTTGAGAACCACTGCCCTATTTTGTAGACGCTATAACTTTTGTGCAAACCAATCAATATACGCTTATTCCATGTTTTTTCTTTTTTTTTTTTTTTTTAATTTTTGGTAAAAAAAAAAAAAAAAAGTAGAAGGATATATATCGACCTAAACTGATGAAGAAATGTCTTTTTGCTATAATATCCAAAAAAAAAAAAATTTCTTCATCAGTTTAGGTCGATGTATATTATTCTACATATCTTTGGTTAAAAAAAAACAAAAAAACAAAAAAAAAAAAACATTTTTTACTTTTTGCTATAATATCCCCCCCAAAAAAAGTAAAAAATATTGGTGCGTTCTTTTTTTTTTCTTTTGTTTGTTTTTTTTTTTTTTGCGCAAAAACAAAAGAAACCGCAGATGTGATCAAATACCACCAAAAGAAAGCTATTTGTTGGAAAAAAAAAGTACGTCATATTTGTTTGGGTACAGTGTCACACGTCCGCAATTGTCAGTTAAAGCGACGCAGTGCCGAATCGCAAAAAATGACCTGGTCATTAAGGCGGAAAATCTTTCGGTCTGTAAGTGGTTAAATGACTTTAAAAAAAAAAAAAAAAATGTTTGTGCTCAGATTTAAATGAACTATACAGCGCACCTTCATTTGAAGCTAATTAGACCGCTGCACCGGCCGCCTTTTATTCCTTTCCAATGAAATATGTATTATCCCGAGTGTAAGAGGATTGGGACTGTCAGGCTGATTTGTTGGCCGGTGTAATAAGGTCAGTGGCAGTGTGACCGGAGATAATAATACCGCCCCAAGCTGTGCCATGGCTGCTAAATGAAGGATAGGTCAGGGAGAGGTGTGCTCCGTCATGTGATCAGGAAAGGGGCCCGTGTTTCTCAATGATCCCCCTACGCCACTGATCACATGCAGGCCTGCAGATGGCATCATATCACAGGACAGATATGTGACATCTGTCAGCCGTGACTCCGGTAAATTTCATTCGGGGCCCCTCCACTAGCTGGGTGTTTGTGTCAAATATAAGGACATGCTGGGGGTTGTAGTCCCTCAGCAGAGGAATGGTCCTAGCCTATTGTGGCACTAAAGCTGCTGGTAATATCGAATTATCAGGTAGAAACTTGTATGCGATTTTTGGGGTTCTTCTTAAAGGTTCTAATCTCTCTCCACTCGATAAAGTTTTTATTGCTGTCTGTGTCCCCATTGGGGAGATTCGCCTTCTCTGCGTTCTGTTTGCTGTTATCACAGAGACTGAAAGTGAAAGAAAATACTAATTTTTGGGTTGTCACCAGAATAGGAATAGAGGGTAAGTCTTCCAATGTTCTGGTGACAACCAGGGAGCTCCACACTTTGAAGGGATTTACTCTCATCACTTCCTGTTTTGGCTATGGGACAGGAGGAGGTAGGAATTCTACCCACTGGGGACACGGGGGGGGGTCACTGACAGGGTAAGAGGCCTATAACCCCTATCTAAAATGGAAAAAGTTTTTGCCTTTCTTAGTTCTACTCTAAAGTGGTCATAAACCCAAAACCAAAAATGTAATATATTGCAGCATTCCCCTCTTGCTGGACAGCTTGGGTAGAAAAACAGATTTACTGGCTGGATCACCAGTTAAAAATAAAGAGGGGGGGGGGGATATTAACAAGAAAACGTATGCAGCCGTCACAAGTTGTAAGCTGCAATATAACAATTGTTTCTTATTTGGGTTTAAAGTAGAACCAGGGGCGACCCGTCCATTAACGGCGCACTGGCACCGCCCCCTCTCTTCACGCCACCCCCCTATATGATTAATAGATGGATTCATGCATAGCATTAATCTGTCCACGGCCGCGGCGGCCACCCCCTATCCATGCATCCGGCCCCTTTTTCAGGCCCCCAGGTCACATGAATTACAGCGGCGGGGGGCATTTTTTCGAAGCACCTAATTACAGCCATAGGCTCTAATAGGCTTCAAGATGGGGTGGGCTCATGGCGCAGAGCATTACACTCGGAGCCCACCCAGGTGTGACTATCTTCCGGGGGGGAGGTTGGTCTTTCCACCAGCCAGCCAGCTGACCGGGGGGTGGGGAGTGGCTGTGTGCACCCCCCCCCCCCAAAAGAAAAAACCGCCAGTGTGTAGAACTATGGGCAAAACCTTATTATTTATTTCTTTTTTTGCCATCTCTGTCCCATTTCAGGGTTTTTCCTTTACTTCCTGTGCCATAGCCAAACAGGAAGTGAGAGGAAATCCCTTCAAATAAAGGGAAACCCCCGAGGACCCCCTAGATCACCAGAACTAGTGTCCCCATTGGAAGATTTTCCCTCTATTACTTTTCTAGGGACAACCCACAATTTAGGATTTTTTTTTTTTTTTTTTTTTTTTTACTTTCAATGATGATGTTAAACAGGACAAATAGAGAGGGGAAATCTCCCTAGCGGGGACACAGACAGCAATAAAAGCTGACAGGGGTTCTAATCCCTCTCCACTCTTATCCAAAACAACAAAAAAAAAAAAAAGTTTTGCCTTTAGTTATACTTTTAATGCTGCTTTGCATAACTATTTTCCCGTGAAATGCATCCATCAATTTACCTGGAAGTACAGACGCCTCCACACCTCCGTGAGTCACCATTGCGGGTAAAGAGGAAAATTGTTTTCTTAGAAAGAAAGGTGGATATCGTCTGATTCATGCTGGGAAGGCGGCCATGTTTACTGAGGGAATTGTGAAGTGATTGCTTTTAATAAATGCTTGGATTATATGCTATGGATCCATTGTGTGATGGCGACCTATTTTCTTCTATACAGATACAGGCTGCGATCACATGTGAGCTGAGCTGTCTTTTGGTCATTCCTTTTTTTTTTTTTTTTTTCTTTATAGAAGACTTTTATTTATTTATTTATTTTCTTGAGCATTTTTTAATTTATTTTTTATTTATTTTTAATTGACCATTTTTATTAGCTTTTCTTTCTTGAAACAAAGACATAGATAAAATCAAAGGAAATCATCCAATATCAGCAACTTACTAAATTTTTATTATTGTTATTGTTGTTGTACTTTTAGCCAATGGAAAGCTAGTTACTAGGGGAGGAAAAACCTCACGTTGCGCACATTTCTTGGGCACGCCCATTTGAAGTTTATTGGGGCCAAAAATGTTTGATGCTCAAAAGATGTACTTTTTTCAAGCTACAAGCGACGCTGCGCTCAGGTGTGAACAGGCACAATTGAAAGCCATTGGGATTTTCGATGTTGAGCGTTTTTGGAGCATTGAGTTACAAAACGCACAGGTGTGAATGGGAAGTTGAAATTCTTCTAAAGGGAACACATTTTTTTAAAAGGGGAAAATATTTTTTAAAATCTTTTTAAAAATATTAAACCTCCAATTATTTAAATAACAAACATAATTACCTGCTCTGTGTAATGGTTTTGCACAGAGCAGTCCCTATCCTCCTCCTTGGGTGCCATGCCGGTGCTCTGGGCTCCTGTGTCCCCACAGCAACCTGCTTGCTATGGGTCACTCGAGCATGCTCGCTCTCGAGCCGCCTGTGTGTGTGTGTGTGTGTGTGTGTGTGTGTGTGGTTTTTTTTTTTTTTTTTTTTTTTTTTTTTCCTTCATACATGGAGGTAAAAACCCTTCTGCCGTTTAGAACCACTTTAATGCATTCTTAATGTAAAAAATGTTTCAGTATTTGTATTGTCTCACTCACAATGTTACTGTTAGCAACCTCTCTCTCTCCTGGCTCTCACAGGACAGAAAGGCCAAAGCCATTGGCTCCCACTGCTGTCAATCAAATCCTGAGAGCAGGGGGCGGGTCCAAGCCACACCATGTGTCTATGGACGCACACAACACAGCTGAGGCGTGAGCCCATATGTGTGCCCCCATGGCAAGCGTCAATGTCTCTCTCCTCTCCTCTCTCCCCGCTCTCACAGGACAGAAAGGCCAAAGCCATTGGCTCCCGCTGCTGTCAATCAAATCCTGAGAGCAGGGGGCGGGGCCAAGCCACACTGTGTATGTGTGTGTCCATGGACGCACACAGCCTGACTCAGGAGTGAGCCTGTACGTGGGCCCCTGTAGGAAGTGGCAAAATCTCTCTCTCTCTCTCTCTCTCTCTCTCCTTTCTCCCCACTCACAGAACAGAAAGGCAGAAGTGGAAGCCATTGGCTCCCGCTGCTGTCAAATCCTGAGAGCAGGGGGCAGGGCCAAGCCACACTATGTGTGCGTCTATGGATGCATAGAAGCGGAAGCCAGTGGCTCCTGCTGCTGTCAATCACATCCTGTGAGCAGGGGTTGGGTCGAGCCGCATTGTTTGTGTCTATGGATGCACACAGCCCGGCTCTGGAGCAAGCCCATACGTGTGCCCCCCATAGGAAGCAGCTTCCTATGGTGGCGCACAGAGAAGAGGAGGAGCCAAAAGTGCCGGCGGGAAACCCCAGAAGAAGAGGATCGGGGCCGCTCTGTGCAAAACGAATGCACAGAGCAGGTAAGTATAACATGTTTATTTTAATAATAAAAAAAATAAAATAAATCCGGACTCCTTTTTAATCAGCTGGTTGTGGCTGCAGCACCTTCTTACCCCACCAGGAATAAGTGCAATGGGAATTTATAGATACTTTTATTTGGGGGTTTTACCAGCACCCTGACCAGCATCGGACGGGGTGTAGAGACGCCTTGGCGTTCTGGCATCGCGGAGTCCTGTGCACAGCACTTTTCGCAGAGTAGGGAACACGCTGAGCCAGGCTGGTTTTGTTTGCACAGCACACAAGTCACGTTGGGAGCTCGGGGCCCCGGCCAGGAAATTCTGTTGATGCAGAGCCGTGTCCCGGGTGACGCCATCCTTCTAGAGAACGTTTCCAGGCCTTGCAGGCTCTGCTGGGCATTTCACTTGCAAATGTGGGAACGCGGGCGGCAGAGAGGATAATGGAACATCTTTCTATTGCTTTTAACTGTATCATTGCCAGGTTCATGTAAAAAAAATAATAAAAAAAAAGAGCTGAAAGAACGCCAATCCTTATAAAAAAAATTGCAGTACCCTTCTATTATAGATCAGTGTTTCTCAAGGCGCCCCAACAGGTCATGTTTTCAGGATTTCCCTCAGATGACACGGCTGTGGTAATTACTAAGGCAGTGAAACGGATCAAATCACCTGTTCAAAATAATGGAAATCCTGAAAACATGACCTGTTGGGGCGCCTTGAGGACTGGAGTTGTGAAACACTGAGATTTGTGTTAACCATCAATGTGATGCATATGTGCGGCGCCAAAGCGGGTGGACTTTAACGCCTACGCACACCGCACATATGCCACCCGCTCCTTGGGTGTAAAAGACCCCGTTAAAGGGATACCCGGGTTAGGCAAGAAGGGATTCATGAGCCGGGACTGCGACATTGCGGCGGACAGATGGGACACCTAACAAACGTTTTTGACTTTTTTTTTTGGGAAACCGGTGTCCTTATTAGTGATTAGTCCTAAAAATATGCACTGTTATTGTATTGAAAGGGTTAACACCAGGGGCGATCAAAGGGTTAAATGTGTTCCCTCAGTGTATTTACTAACTATACACAGATCCATCTTCTTGCATAGCAGAAAGACCGGATCTGTGTGATCTCCCCTGTCAGAATGGAGCTCTGCCTTGTTTAGGCTGGATTCACATCTATGCATTTTTTAGTGCATTTTGCAGATTTGCACTACAGTCCATTTTAACATGGTTTCCTATGGAACACGTTCTGTAGCGTAAATATGCAAAAAGCACTAAAAAATGCATAGATGTGAATCCAGCCTTACACGAGCAGATCCCCGTCCTGTCACTGCGGGGAATGATCGCCGGTGGCCAGCGGACATCGATTCTGCCCCACCCGCTGATTGTCTCCCCCCGCTGGCCAGCGCATGCCCACAAATCGCTGTGTGCGAGCCGACGTACAATGATGGTGATTCGCGGGAAGCAACTCAGCTATGAGTAAGCACTTGGCATAAGTGCGAAACGCGTAAGCTGATTGCCTGTACCCCCTGCCACAGTGTTTTGTATGCCATATGCTTTTAACATTTACAATAAATGGTCTTTGAATTATATCTTCCTGGAGTGCGGCTGTCCGGATTTTCTCATCTACTTTCCACATTGCTGTAGTACAACTGCGGCGGCTGGTCCTTAAGCAGTTAAAGAGTACCTTCACTTTTGTTGATAAACCTAATAAGGATTAGCTGTTTGTTTGTCTGTGTCCATGTGTAGAGTAAATGTGAATAGAAGTGATTTTTATAATTCTCATTCAGCTGCTGCACTTGCAGGGTTCTAATAAAGGAAAATGGCAGGGTCTGTATTCCTTTTAGACATGACTTCCCTTTGGGAGTAATCTACCAAATCAAAAAGGAGAATAGGACCAACTGTACCCAACAGCTCCTCATCCCAAAAATTATAACCGAAAAGACCACCAGAAGAGTAAATGAGATTTTAGTGGTACTGAAACCTCACAGATCTGTGGGGAGGTTTTGGCACCACTGAAAGCCCATTAAGCCGTGGTTCACACTGACAGCGGGAATTAAATTGTGCGCGTTTAGCTGAACTCGCACATTTCATTCCCACATGTCGGTCCCGACTTCGGGGGCGATTTCAGAGACATTTGTGCGGGTTGCTGCACAGAAATGTATGGAAATCGCACCCCTAAGTCGCCAAAAGTAATACAGTAACTACTTTTGGCAAATACGGCTTTGCGCCAATTTGGACGGTACCATTGCCGGTTGACTTGTCAAATCGCATGCCAAATGGGTCCAATGTGAACCTAGGCTAACTTCTTGTGAGTATCTCAACAAAAATGACATTTTGTTGCAGGGGATGCCAAAAAGCTGACTTCTGGGAAAAATCAGCGAGCCAATCACACAAGCAGGAAACGACATTTCTGGGGTGTACTGTATACCATCTGTGTACAGAACGCATCCAGATTACAGAGCTGCAGATTTGAGTCTCGGTTCACACATATGCAATGTGGGAATCGATGTGATTCCAGTACGGGTTCCCGCATCGCATGTCACCTGCCGGAGGTTCACACTGACATCTGCGAACCGCTTTATGACACCCCCCAGATCGTATCGCAGCGCAAACTGCCAAATAGTGCAGGAATCGGATCGCATAGGTCTGAACACCAATGGGATCCGGTTCCAGTGTGGACCAAAGAAAAGGGTCCTGCACCCTTTTGGTGTGAATGAGATTCAAATTCAGCCGTACAATCTGTATGACTGAATTCACATCGCACAGACATCGCATATGATCTGCACAGCAATGTGAACCCAGCCTGAAAAGTAATGGTAATTTTAAGACCATTCAATTAAAATATGACTAGAGTCACAATTGTATACGCTAGATTATGTATTTTTTTTTTTTTGCTTTTTTTTTTCCCCATGAAAGTGGAGTTACACGTTAACTCTGGGATGAGCAAATATTGTCTACATAAATTCGGCATGTGTATTATTCTTGAATCTTGGTGTTTTTCTTCCAGATCTGTGCAGTAATCCAGTGTGAGACTTTCCCTCTGTGTAGGAGCTTCTTGTAATAAAGACCACTCACTGCTGATCTCTCTCCTTGTGCAGGGTGACTGGTCTCGTCTCCGCCCCCTCCTGTGGTTTTCTGTAGTGGGTGGGGCCTTCTAGGTCCCTCCCACAGCTCTGCTCTCTGCACAGGCTTTGCCCAGTGCCAGGGGTGTTGCTAGGACTACAAAAGATGTGGGGCTAGAGCCCATATTAGCAAAGTAAAGAAAGTTATACCCTTGGGCGGGCATACACATGTATAATATACGTGTGTGTGTATATATGTGTGTGTGTATATATATATATATATATATATATATATATATATATATATAT
Source organism: Aquarana catesbeiana (assembly GCF_042186555.1). Taxonomy (NCBI): domain Eukaryota; kingdom Metazoa; phylum Chordata; class Amphibia; order Anura; family Ranidae; genus Aquarana; species Aquarana catesbeiana. The sequence goes on from NC_133333.1 coordinate 241,849,969, forward strand.
ATATATATATATATAATCATTGCATCAGGGTCCCCAGAGAGCCCTCCCTCTTGCATCAGGGTCGCCAGAGACCCCCCCCCCCTTGCATCAGGGTCGCCAGAGACCCCCCCCCCCTTGCATCAGGGTCGCCAGAGACCCCCCCCCCCCATTGCATCAGGGTCGCCAGAGACCCCCCCCCCCCCCTTGCATCAGGGTCGCCAGAGACCCCCCCCCCCCCTTGCATCAGGGTCGCCAGAGACCCCCCCCCCCCCTTGCATCAGGGTCCCCAGAGACCCCCCCCCCCCCCCTTGCATCAGGGTCCCCAGAAAGCCGCTCCGTGAGAGATTATGTCATCTCTCTGCTCTCTCGCCCACCCGGCTCTTCCGTGCTGCCTGCCCGCTCTCCGGAGCTGCCCGGCTACAGAGAGGCCACGGCTGTCTCTGAGAGACTCGGGCTATGGGCCCCAGATTCAGAGCTATAGCCCCAAAAACCACCCCCTAGCGACGCCACTGCCCAGTGCAGTGATGATGTCACTCCTACTTTTACAAAGTGATATCTGGGTTTCCAAAGGCGTGGTGGTGCATACAAAGTGGATTTATATTATTCGTGGCTATTGAGGAATATGTTTGTATTTGAATAGATGTGAAGATGTAGGCCGTTTATCTCTGCCAAATGGAATGTACACGTGTCATCGCGCCCTTCCTTCCAATTGTTGCAGAGATTGGGCCGTGCTGTTCTCGTTCTTCCTTCCAAGAAAGCGTGTTGTTGGCAGGCGCCCTGGAGTAAGTAACCATGAAATTCTCCACAGGTGAATAATTTTTTTCTTGGAAGGGAGGACAAAGGATAAAACAAAATAAAGAGATTAAAGCAGTATTACACTAAAGAGCAAAATAAAAAAAAATGTTGGCAGCTTACCAGTTCTTGGGTGTAATGGTTGCATTTGTTTTTCTTTTTTACTTTTTAATTTTTATTTTATTGTTTTCCAATACAACACAGGGACTGCGTGTCAAGTTAAAAAAAAAAAAAAAAAAAAAAAAACACATGCAACCAATACACCTAAGAACTGGTAAGCTGCAATACAATATAGTGCTTTTTTTTTGGAAAACAAAAACTTCATACTGTCGGTGACATGAAAGCAAAAACACTGAGGGGGAAAAAAATAATTAAAAAAGTTATGCAAATTACACCTGTGACCTGAACAGAACAGCATTTTTTTTTTTCTTACTCCTATTTTCATCTGGTGATGTGGCCAGTAAGTCTTTTTTTTTTTTTTTTTTTTTTTCCAAAAGGACAAGCTCTCTAGCAGAATGTATCACTTTACAGACACAAGACAAACCATTTAACACTGACAGGGGTGCTTACAATGATCAACTTGTATTTATATTATTTTATTTCGTTTTTTTTATTATTTCCTCCTTAAGGCCCCATTCAGGCCCCATTCACACCTGAGCGTTTTGTAGCTTGAAGCCTCAAGCTACAAAACGCTTGAGGGGAAAAAAAATCCATTATTCTCTATGGAGATGGTTCACATCTCCACTCCAAGTCGCCTGAAGCCCTACACCCGAAGCTCAAACAAGTTCTGGACACTTTTTTGACGCACAAATCGGGGCAGATTTGGGCATTTTTTGGAGCAGGAAGCAGATGACAAAATCTAACAACATAGCAACAAATGATGAACAGATGATCATTTTTCCTATTGGCTAATAAAAAAAAAAATGCCAAAGCTCAAACGCCGGACAACGCTGCATGGAAACGCACAAATATGCCTGAAAAAACGTGCGACAAAATTCTCAAAAACGCTACGATCAGGTGTGAATGGGGCCTCATACCTCAGCGTTTTGTAGCTCGAAGCTCCAAAACGCTGGAGGAGAAAAAAATCAATTATTCTCTATGGAGACGGTTCACATCTCCACTACAAATCGCCGGAAGCTCAAAGTTCTGGAGCTTTTTTTGTAGCTTGAATCCGTCAGATTTGAGCCTTTTTTTTTTTTTTTTTGGCGCTTTTTTTTTTATTCCCATAGAAATGTACTATCTGCGTGTTTTTGTGCGTGTTTTGTCACACATTTTTGGGCTCAAATGAAAAAATGTAAAAAAGTAGTAACAATATATGAATAAATGTAAAATACACAAATATTAAAAATCATCATAAATAAAAAAACTGAATAATATGTAACAATACATAAATAATTAACCCTCAACCTTAAATATTAAATTATTATGATTAGTAGTATTAAAGTGGAGCTCCAGCCGCTCCCACCCCCACCCCCCCCTCCAAAAATTAAAATACTGTAGCTGCTGACTTTTTTTAATATTAGGACACTTACCTGTCCAGGAATCCCGTGATGTCGGCACCCCGGCCGATTTTCCGATCGGCTCTTGGGTGTTGCCGCCGTCATTCTTGGTAAGGGAAACCGGGCATGAAGCCTTTCGGTTCCCTACTGCGCATGCACGAAGCATGCTGCCTTTCTAACACTGGCCCCGGCGGTGGAGGAAGGAGGAGGGGGGGGCGAATTTCCATGGTGGGGGGGGGGGGGGGCGACGGGAAACGACCTCGCTGCATCTCACCACAGCCAGGTCTACCGGAAGTGGGGACCGATACCTGTCAAAAACAGGGGAGGAAGCAAACTTTTTGAGTGCTTTATTAGTATTAGTAGAAAGTAATAACACCCTAACCCTTAAAAAAAAAAAAAAAAAAAAAAAGAAGAAATAACCTTAACTCTAACCCCTTACCCTAACGAAAAAGAATAAAAATAAATAAATAAATGAAGAAGAATAATATAAAAAGCTAATGGAAAAGCTAAAAAAAACTGAAATGCCTAGCAACAAATGATGCAACCGATAAGTTTGCTGTATAAAAAAAGCCAGAAAAAACGTTCAGACACTACGCTCAGGTGTGAATGCAGCCTAATTGTTAATTGAGATCTGGATTTGACTTTGGCGGACAATGGGCACCGCACCTGGGTCCCTTCTAGATGGAATGAGTTTATCATTTACTGTATTCTGCGCTTGTGTTGATTAGGGAGAACGCCAATTTTTTTTTCCCCTAGAGGAACAACTAACACAACAGGGACTCCTATATTCCAAAACATTCAGTTCCCGATTAGTCCCTCGTTCAGCCTCTTGGCAGGCTGCTTTGTACATTTGAAAATTGCTTCTTCTCTGTTCCCACCACAAAGGGTAAACAATGTTCACGACCTTGTCCCCAATTTCTTATCGGCCTCTTTTATGGCTGGCGGAACTAACTATATCTCTCGTTAGAGCATTCCTATCTCATATTCACAAAACAGCCCTGTTTACTTCCGAGGGAATTACAAGTATTCACCATTATGGGTTTGTGTATTTAGGCACAAGTGGATTGGCCAAAGGTGGTTTTATAATACCAGGCAGTGGCGGCTGGTGCTCAATAGACAGATGGGAATGTGGTGGAGATCAGAGGCCTTTGTACCTTTTTTGGAAGGTATTATTAATATTAACTCCCTATCGTCACAGCCTCATGCTCTAATCATGTGCTTGGGGGGGGGGGGGGGGGGGCCCCTTGGAATCAATGCTTCCGACATCCCGCATGTAGATTAGGGGGCCGGACGCATGAATAGGGGGTGCTGCGCCCCTCTATGGACAGGCTGCCACTGATGCCAGGTAATGAAAGGAATAGGGAGCATGTGACTGACGCAAGTTATGCACAGCAACCAATAGGATTCCTCCTTGGGTTTAGTATGAGAACGCAAAAAAGAAACTGATTACTTTGCATAACACAAGCTAGAGACTAGAGATGGACCAAACACCCCCCCGGTTCGGTTTGCGCCAAAACTCTTGGACATCACAAAAGTTTAGGTCCAAACCCCATTGAAGTCTATGGGACCCGAACTTGGAAAAATCAAAAGTCCCTATTTTGAAGGCTTAATTTCAAGTTCTTGGCCATAAAAAGGGTATGGGGGTCCGGGTACTACCATGGGGGACATCAATGCAAAAAACACTTAAAAAAAAAAAAAAAAAAAAAAAAATCGTTTTTAAATGAGCAGTGGTTTAATGATGCTTAAAGTGAAACCATAAAAATGAAAAATTCTGTTAAATATAGTGCCTGGGGGGTCCCCTTAATCTGCCTGTAAAGTGGCGCATATGTACTGTGTACACTGACTTTTTAAAAACTGACATTTTATAAATAAAAAAAATTACATTTACTGTAAATTGCCAGCAATAGCAAAATGTTTTTTTTAAAAAAAAAAGACAGTCGGTCTTTTGTTTATAACGCAAAAAAATAAAAACCGCAGAGGTGATGATAAAATACCACCAAAAGAAAGCTCTATTTGTGGGGGAAAAAAGACGTAAATTTTGTTTGGGTACAGTGTCGCACGACTGCGCAACTGTTGGTTAAAGCGACGCAGTGTCGTATCGCAAAAAAAAAATGCTCTGGTCATTAAGGGGGTAAAATCCTCCGGGGCTGAAGTGGTTTTTAAGGGGAAACCCATGCCACAATTAAAAAAAAAAAAAAGGTGTGGGGTCCCCCCCCCAAATCCATACCAGACCCTTTTTCGAACATGCAGCCTGGCAGGTCAGGAAAGGGGGGCGGTGAACAACTGTGCCATACCGGGCCACATGCCGAACCATACCAGGCCACATGCCCTCAACGTGGTGGTGGGGGGGCTCTGCCGGAGGTGCCAACAAGCAATGTTCGGGCTGAACTTGTGCTCAGTCCGAGCCGCTCATAAAAAACACAAATGTAATATTCCATATCTTCATATGTGGCCATCTGAATACCTTGGAATAGCAATGTTGGAAAGTACATGGAGTAAATGTAAAGGTAGAAACTGTCCTGATCACACATCCTTGGGGGTGGCTAAGCTGGTCTGTCCCACCATACACTATGTGAGTTGTAGCCACCCTCCTCACCACGGTGGCTACTCTAACTCTATAGGGTCCCACGCTTTGTGGAATCTAGCCACTCTCTTCAGTACGGTGGCTACACTGACTCCTTATGGTCCCACTGTATGTGGGATGTAGCCATATCCCTCAGAATGGTGGCTATGCTGGCTCTACAGGCTCCCACGCTTTGTGGAATGTAGCCACCCTCCTCAGTACGGTGGTGGCGACGCTGGCTCCTTATGGTCCCACAGTATGTGGCATGTAGCCACCCTCCTTAGAATGGTGACTATGCTGACTCTACATGATCCTACTGAAGGTGATGTGTAAACCTAGATAAAGTACTTTCTTGTAAACAGAGCTAGTCTCGAAACTTCTCTAGATCGTGTGATAACTGGCCATTTTGTTTGGTGTCTGCAAGCATGCTTCTCAGTAATATAATTATTTATATTCTTATTATACAGGTATGGCGCCAACAGTGTGCACAGCGTTTTACAACATGAGGGCAGACAGTACAGTTACAATACAATTCAATACAGTAGGAATCAGAGGGCCTCGCTCATTAGAGCTTACAATCTAAATGGGGGGGGGGGGGGGGGGGGCGGTGTCAAGTGATACAAAAGGTAATAACTGCGGGAGATGAGCTGATGGAGAAAGTGGAAATACAGTTATGTGGAGGCTTGATAGGGTTTTCAGGGATGGCCTAAAAGTGGACAGCTTGGGGTAGGGAGTTCCATAGGATGGGAGAAGCTCGAGAGAAGTCCTGGAGGCGTGCATGGGAGGAGGCGACACGGAGCTAGAGAGCAGGAGGTTTTGTATCACTGACATAACCTATTTACGCTATTTAAGATGTTTGATATACTTCAAAACAAGCTGTTGAGGTGTGGTCTGCTTGACATTTTGGTGTATGATGTAATATGCCTTTTCTTGCTGTATGGTGTGATATAGCTTTTTATTGATGCATGGCGTGATATAACTTTTTTTTTTTTTTTATATATAAAAAAATTATATCTTTATTTATTTTTTTTAATCTATTTTTTTCTAGCTATGTGGTAACATGCCATTTTGTTATGTCCTCAGGTGTGCTGGCACAGTTGGAGCCATTGTCACATGTCCCCTGGAGGTGATCAAGACACGGTTACAGTCCTCAGGGATCGCCCTTCAGCCAGTTTACTACTCTCAGGTACAGCTTGGGACACTCAGCGGAGGAGTCGTACGACCAACCACTTCCGTCTCCCCTACGGTTCTCCAAGTTCTCAAGTAAGTGCTCACCACAGTCTTTCAGCTCCATGTAGGCTGTAGTGGGTGGGGAAGTTGGGTTAACCACTTAAGTATCAGTCTGTAATCGCCTTCATTATAATAATCACGGGGATTTTATGTTTGTTTTTTTTTTTACTACGTCAAGGAACTGACCCTTTTTTGGAAAGTAGACACCCCAAGGTTATATTTTGCCACAATTTTTGGGGAATGAAGACACATGCTGCTATTGAGAGGGTTAAAACATGGAGCACTAGATACAGCAGCAACATAGAGCAAACACAGAGGGAAGGGGTTAATGTACTGGTCACACACAGTGGGAGGACGGAGATGAAGGTTAAAGCGGTAGTAAACCGCAGTTGGTTGAAAAAATAAATAAATATATATATATATATATATATTTTCCCCGCAAGGCTATGTCATCATGTGCTAGTATGCATCGTATAATAGCCCATTATGAAATACCTACCTTAGAGCACAGCGCTGAGACGGCTGACATCTTCCCCCAGTCTTCCTTCGAGGTTCGCGGCCTTCAGCCGCGTGAGTGGCCGGGGGGGGGGGCGCGATGACATCACTCGCGTGCAATTTACGCCACAGGGCTCAGGAGTAACGGCACCCATGGCCATTCCTTCAGAGGGCATGTACCGGTGAAGTCACTGGCTGCATGTAATTTAAACGGTACATGTTTAAGAGATATTTACACTACCTAATAGGTAAGCCTTATTATAGGCTTACCTATATGTAAATGTCAGCAGAGGAAGTTTACTTCCTCTTTAATGTTCAGGTGAGGGCAGGGTAAGGGAGGTGAGGGCAGGGTAAGGGAGGGGAGGTGAGGGTAGGGTAAGGGAGGTGAGGTAAAGGAGGTGAGGGGAGGTGAGGTGAGGTGAGGTGAGGTAAAGGAGGCGAGGGGAGGTGAGGTGAGGTAAAGGAGGTGTGGGGAGGGCAGGGTAAGGGAGGTGAGGTGAGGGGTTATAATACAGGTCACTTGAGACAAGATGGAGCTGAGATGTACAGGGGAGGAGGGGGAAGTGAATGGGTTAAAAACGATCTCCGAATCAAACCCCCTCCTACCCCAAGTCTTCTGTTTGAACTAAGGATTGAAAATGCATTTATAACTTCCTCTATTCCTCTTCCTCTATTGTAAGAGCAAAGCAAGGGACGGGCTCTCTTCTGATGTAAACAGTATACTGTTTACATTTATGATCGCTGTGATTGGTCATTACAGTGATCACATGGCACAGAGCTGCTCATATTGGCACTGTATACAGTCCTCTGATGCCGGTTTGGTTTACACTACAGCCTATACCGGGCACACTGGATGCCTGAAGGCTATTTATAAAGTGCTGTGTATAGACCACACTCCAGAAACAGACATCCACCTCCCTGCTGTTTACTTTACAGTACAGTGATAGGGAGGTGGATAAAGACTGTTTCTCTAAAGGTAAAGTTGAACCTTTTTAAAGTAGAACTAGAGGCAAAAACTTTTTTTTCCCATTCTGAATTGAGCAAGAAAGGTTTATAACCCTTGTCAGATTTTTTTTTTTTAGCCATCTGTGTCCCATTGTGGAGATTTCCCTTCACTTCCTGTCTCATAGCCAAACAGGAAGTGAGAGGAAATCCTTGCAAATTAAGGGAATTCCTTGGGGACCCCCAAGTCCCCAGAACCAGTGTCCCCATTGGAAGATTTCCCCTCCATTATTTTTCTGGGGACAACCCAAAATTCGGGGATTTTCTTTTGCTTTCACTTTCATGCTGGTTTCACACTGGTGCCATGTTGGAGATCGCATGGGATTCACACTGCTATGCAGATCAGATGCGACGTATGTGCGTTCTGAATTCAGCCATACAGATTGTATGGCTGTATTCGCATGGCATTCGCCCCAAAATGGTGCGGGACCTTTTTTTTTTTTTTTTTTTTTTTGTTCTTGGTCAGCGCTGGAATCGGATCGCATGGGTGTTAACACCTATGCGATCTGATTCCTGCAGTTCACACTGCGAACCGATCTGGGGGTGTCATTAACTTTGCATTGACACCCGCAGCGGTTCGCAGATGTCAGCGTGAACCGCCGTTTGCCCATTTAGATAGTTAAACAGTGGCTGCTCATTAGATTACAGTGTCTTGAAAAAGTATTCATACCCCTTGAAATTTTCCACATTTTGTCATGTTACAACCAAAAATGTAAATGTATTTTATTGGGATTTATTTGATAGACCAACACAAAGTGGCCCATAATTGTGAAGTGGAAAGAAAAATTAATAAATGGTTTTCAATTTTTTTTTATTTTTACAAATATGTGAAAAGTGTGGTGTGCATTTGTATTCAGCCCCCTTTACTCTGATACCCCTAACTAAAATCTAGTGGAACCAATTGCCTTCAGAAGTCTCCTGATTAGTAAATAGAGTCCACCTGTGTGTAATTTAATCTCAGTATAAATACAGCTGTTCTGTGAGGCCCTCAGAGGTTTGTTAGAGAAACTTAGTGAACAAACAGCATCATGAAGGCCAAGGAACACACCAGACAGCCCAGGGATAAAGTTGTGGAGAAGTTTAGAGCAGGGTTATAAAAAAAAAAATATATCCCAAGCTTTGAACATCTCACAGAGCTCTGTTCAATCCATCATCCGAAAATGGATGAGTATGGCACAACTGCAAACCCACCAAGACATGGCCGTCCACCTAAACTGACAGGCCGGGCAAGGAGAGCAATAATCAGAGAAGAGCCAAGAGGCCCATGGTAACTCTGGAGGAGCTGCAGAGATTCACAGCTCAGGTGGGAGAATCTGTCCACAGGACAACTATTAGTTGTGCTCTCCACAAATCTGACCTTTATGGAGGGACAAGAAGAAAGACCTTGTTGAAAGAAAACCATAAGAAGTCCCATTTGCAGTTTGCTAGAATCCATGTGGGGGACACGGCAAACATGTGGAAGAAGGTGCTCTGGTCAGATGAGACTAAAATTTTTGGCCTATGTGTGGGGGAAAACTAACACTGCACATCACCTTGAACACACCATCCCCACTGTGAAACATGGTGGTGGCAGCATCATGTTGTGGGGATGCTTTTCTTAAGCAGGGACAAGAAAGCTGGTCAGAGTTGATAGGAAGATGGATGGAGCCAAATACAGAACAATCTTAGAAGAAAACCTGTTAGAGTCTGCAAAAGACTTGAGACTGGGGCGGAGGTTCACCTTCTAGCAGGACAACGACCCTAAACATACAGCCAGAGCTACAATGGAATGGTTTAGATCAAAGCATATTCATGTGTTAGAATGGCCAGTCACAGTCCAGACCTAAATCCAATTGAGAATCTGTGAAAAATTGCTGTTCAGACGCTCTCCATCTAATCTGACAGAGCTTGAGGTGTTTTGAAATAAACGGGCAAGAATGTCCCTCTCTATATGTGCAAAGTTGGTAGAGACATCCCCAAAAAGACTTGCAGCTGTAATTGCAGTGAAAGGAGGTTCTACAAAGTATTGACTCAGGGGGGCGCCATACAAATGTACCCCACACTTTTCACATATTTATTTGTAAAAAAATTTGAAAAAACATTTTATAATTTTCCTTCCACTTCACAATTATGAGCCACTTTGTGTTGGTCTATTACATAAAATCCCAATAAAATACATTTACGTTTTTGGTTGTAACATGACAAAATGTGGAAAATTTCAAGGGGTATTAATACTTTTTTCAAGGCGCTGTAATTTAGTTGTATACCTAGGCGCAGGTGTTTGTTTAATTTTGAAAAAAAAAAAAAAAAAGTTTTGCCTTTTTAGTTATACTTTAAATATTAGACTCGGCTGATTATGACACGTTGCATATCAATATTACTGTTTTGTACAGTCTGCATTATTCTAGCCTCTGATGTACATGAAATGTGTGGTCCGATGTGCAGAATCCGCTCTCTACAAGCAGTAGATCCACTTTCAGCAGGAAACATTTCTCTACATCAAATAAAAACTGACTCCTGACTCTAGCTGCTTTAACACACAGAACATGTTCTGCTTGCTTGTGTCAACACAGTAAATGTATATCAAGGTCAGGATCTGGGCAAAAATAATTATTTAAAGTGTTTGTTAACCCTAAAAAAAAAAAAAAAATTAAGATCCTTTTCCTTTAAAGCAGATTAAACAGCAAAGTGCTTGTGCTGTGTAATAATCTGCCCCCCTCTAAACTATAAAAAAAAAAAAAAAAACCTGGCTGATCCTGCCACTTCCTGTGTCCCCCTCTCTGCGCTGACCATGATAATCGGGGCTGCTGAGCCCTGACCACCATGGTCAGTTTATGTCCCTCTGTAGCTCTCCTCTTCTCCTCTCTCCCCCTCACCTCCTCTTCCCTGCCTGTCAGCTCCATGTTTTGTGTCTGTCTCTGTGCCCCCCCCCCCCATCTCCGCCACTATGAGTAAAAATAAAATGCTTACAATGGTCACTGCCAGTCCCACTATTATAGGCAGGCATACCACACTAAGTCTTTTTTTTTTTTTTTCTAAAAACGAGGATTGTAAATACATTATTAAGAGTTATCACATGACTCTCGGCCGCTTTACATCTCCAAGACAGGGCTTCTGTGGGAGGGGCTGAGCGACCACGTGACCTCCCCGGCTGATATCAGAGGGAGATCTCGGCCCCTCCTGCAGTAGCCATGTATCGAAGCTGTAAAGTGGCCGCAAGTCACGTGACCGGCCTGAAGATACCCTAAAAAGGTATTTACAATCCTCGTTTTTAGAAAAGACTTGCACAATGTGGTATGCCTGCCTATAATAGAGGAGCTGGCAGTGTTTTTAATATTTTGAGTTAACACTTTAACTGCTGCAGCTAAAACATCGCTTCTCCAGTTCTGTAACACGTTATCAATATCTTTTTCATTAATTATTACAAGAAAGTCGAGATAATCCATTACATGGGCCCAACATATTCCATTGTGCTCTGAAGAGATCAATAAATCCATAATTCTCTGTAAAGACCTGCGCCTGTACATCGCACCTGAAATCCACTCATTTCAGATGCAATGCTTTGAAACAAAAATAAATACTGGTACATTTTTTTTCTTTTTGTAATAATCTGGGTTAAATTTTGGAATTTTTTTTTTTTTTTTTTTTTTTTTTAACAAAGGTTGAATAAATTAAAATAAAAACATCAGTGTATGTTTTTAGTCAAACCTTTTTAATTTAATTTTGGATAGAGTTGAGAAGGGTTACAGACCCCCTGTCAATTTATTGTGATTTTTGTCCCACGAGGAATTGCAAGGCTGACAGTTACAAGCATGACTCCCACAGGCAGAGGTATGATGGGACTTGTAGTTTGGAAAAGCTGGAGGGCCAACTGTTTCAGACCCCTGTGCTAGGGGGTTGCTTTTCAGAGTGATTTCCCAACAAAATAATGCATGGAGACACAGGATCACAAAACTGGCTGTACAGAATTACTAGTCTTTTGGCAGGTTAAACCGTTCCAAATAGTTTCCCTATTTGCATACTGCTAGTATACGTGTGTGTGTGTGTGTGTGTATATAAAGTGTTTTTTGTTTGTAGAATCCTTGAACTGCTTTTTGTTGACTGTTTTTTTTACTGAGACAGGCCGATTTTCTGTTTGTCCTGAGTTCAGTACAGCAGACTTCGCCTTACAATAGAAAGTATCTGAAAGGTCATTTTTCTCCTCCAGGAGCTGAAGGCGTAGCTCCAAACACATAGCTGCTGGTCTGTTGTATAACAATTCAGCTATGTTGGTATGGTACTTCTAATGACAAAGGTGCATGGCATGCATAGGCGTGCGCACAGGGTGTGCCAGGTGTGCCTGGGCACACCCTGATCACGCTGTGCTGCAAAAATCCCCCCCCTGCTGCTTGGCTGCATTGAAAGGGACTGGGGGAATCTTTGTCTTCATCTTTTTCACTGTTTTCAAAAGGGAGCGTCTAGCATTGCAACCTGTCCCCCCGCAGCTCCTCTGGTCACACTCCCAGCCTCAAATGTACAGCACAGATTTATTGTTTCTGCATTGTACATGATGATGCCCCCCAGGCCCGGAACTTGAGGAGGAGAACACAGAAGCAGGGTATAGGTTAAGTGCTACAGTCTGGCCTAAAATCCTCTAGACATAACAAGGAATTAATTAGGAATTAATAGTTGACAAGGAAGTGCAGTGCAGTGTTGGGGGGGGGGGGGGGGGGCTGCAAGGGTGTTTTTTTTTAATTTATTTTATTTCCATTTGAGTTGGGCTTAAGCTTTTACCTGGCCCACAAAATCCTATATGAATTCATTATCCCAAATTCATGTCCTATAGAGCTGCATGCCATAAACTGCTACACAGCTTCCATTTTTTTTTTAATCTAACCCAAGCCTTGTCTATCTTTTACAGATCCATCCTTGAAAAAGAAGGACCAAAATCTCTTTTCCGGGGGCTGGGTCCTAACCTAGTCGGTGTCGCTCCTTCCAGGTAATGACAAAACCAATGCTATGGTTGTACCATCTCCGACTTGACATCTAAAGAACCCCAGAGAATAATCCCACATCAATAAAATGCACACAATACTACATAATACAGATCTATACAATATTATCACAACCAGAATGATATGTTGGATCCTTTCCCAAGGGCCAAATTGCCGTTCGTGCAGCCTATAGGCCCAGAACCATTGGTACCCAAACACCATCCTTCTAGATCACATCTTCTACACAGAACATTTTCTTGTCTAGGTTTCCTAATCGGGGATGATTTTGGGTTCAGTCCAAGCCCATGTTTGCCCAATACAAATGGTTTCATAAAGCATGTCACAAATTAAAGGTGTGTTTTTTTTTTTTTTTTTTTTTTTTTTTTTTTACTAACAAAATTTTAAAAAATACCTTGACTTTAGCTTTAGATGCTTCAGGTAGGAGTGGATGACATCACTGGTGCTACTGCTCACTACCGGTGGAAAGCTGGCCACACAAAATCCATAAGAATGCACTTCTGCAATAAGCTATGACAGCAGTCCCCAACCTTTTTGGCACCAGGGTGCAGTTTTCGTGGCAGCCCTGGTGGCAGATGAGACTTTAGGTATACTCATTCACCGATCCCTGTGAATGAATGATTTGCGGAACCCCACGCAGCCATGTTGATTTTAAATGTGACTGTAGGGAAGAAGATCCCCCTCCCCACTGTCACGGGATGGAGGGGGGGGGGGGATCAGGGGGTGAAGGGAGGCACTGAAACATGTTACATTTTAAATACAGGTGTAATATGTGCTAAAAAGATGGCTTATGATTAAGGCTTATTGTCGAAATGCGTAAGTCACTGTATTTTGTACACTCCACCTGATGTAATATGGTGACTTTTTCAAAAGGACGAGTTGCTGGCTCCTTTTAAACCTTCATGTAACATATTCTAAATGTGAACTTGGCCTTTAAGTTAACCCACAGTACTCTGAGAATCCTTTTGACATGTATTACTAAAACAAGGGTTGTACACATAAAATAACCCATATAAAACAACAGTTAAAGTATAAAAATTGTAAGAAATGAAATAGAATATTTTTGGGTCAATGACCGGAGATAGATATGATAGACACTTTGAACCAATAGTTGTTTTCTCTATAGATTAGTTTGAACTCCCTTGAAGCGTGTTAGCATAGGGATCTGTCCTTGTAACCGCTTTTTTTTATCGGTGGCTGATCAGTGTGTCTATCACCTGGTGTTATCTCCACAGATCTCTGTGGTTTCCTATATAGCAGCAAACACTCTGTGGACTCTGACACTATCTATTACCATAAAGATTAGTTCCTCCTCCCCTGGGTGGCTTATGGGAAAATTAAATGAATGACTGCAACAATGAAAGTGATTACAATGTTCTTCCAGAAAAGGATGACTACAATTCGGTGAATGACTCATTGGAAACATCCAGCAACCATCTCTGAATTTTGAAGCTTTTAAACCCTTTTATTGATTGTATCCAGTTTACATAAAAAAGTAGTTGTATCAATGAGATTCTTCCAGCATGAAGTCACACGAATTGTAAGACCTCATGCACATGGAACGTTTAAAAAAACACCAGCACTGCTGCCAGGAAAAAGCAGCGTTAAAAGCGTGATTTTAGCCGTGTTTTTGAATAGCGTTCAAAGGTGTTTATGTGCGTTTAGCGTTTTCTGGGCGTTTTTACAGTAAAAACACTGCCCCTAAATGCTTGCACCTCCAAACTCTTCTGAAAGTTTGTGTGCATGGACACATAGGCTTACATGTAGGAGAGTTCAGTGGCAGTAAAAAAAAAAAATTGCCAGACGCCCCTAAAAGCAGCTGCAAAAACGCCATGAGCGCATGGGCCCTAAATGTAGAGCAGAGCTTCAGCCAAAGCATTTTTTTTTTTAATGTTTTAGGACTACTTCCAGGTATATTTTGCTGTATGTGACCCCCCCCCCCCATCGGGAAGATTTTCCCACTTCCTGTCTCTGCAAAAAATGAAAAGGTACCCCCCCGGTACTGTGGGACTTTAAGGGCAGACACATAAACAGACAGTAGGTTTATAAAAAAAAAAAAAGTACAAAAGTTTAATTATACATTAACCACATCAGCCCCGGAAGGATTTGCCCCCTTAATGGCCAGGCCATTTTTTGCGAATACTGCGCTTTAACTGACTAGTGTGTGGTTGTGCCACACTGTACCCAAACCAAACTGACGTGTTTTTTTTTTTTTTGTTTTCCCCCACAAATAGAGCTTTCTTTTGGTGGTATTTGATCACCTCAGCGTTTTTTGTTTTTTTTTTGTGCTATAAACAAAAACCGACAATTTTGAAAAAAAAACAATTTTTTTACTTTCTGCTATAATAAATATACCCCCCCAAAAAAACTCTTCGAGTTTAGGCCGATATGTATTCTTCTACATATTTTTAGTAAAAATCGCAATAAGCGTATATTGATTTGGTTTGTGCAAAAGTTATAGCGTCTACAAAATAGGGGATATATTTATGGCATTTTTATATATTTATACCACTGGGGGGGGGGTGCCTGCGCTGATAATTGGCACATTGATCATCAATGCAGCCCCCATTAGAGGTGACCATCAGCTGCCAATCACTGCCCATCAGCTGCCAGCCTGTGCCCCATAAAGAACGCCTGTCGGTGCCCATAAATGTGCCAATCGGTGCCCCATCAGTAATGCCTGTCAGTGCCCTTCAAATGCCACTCAGTAATACCTGTCAGTAGCTCCTCATCAGTGTTGCCTATCCAGTGCCCATCATTGCCTCCTATCAGTGCCACCTATTAGTGCCCATCAGTTTTTTTTTTTTTCAATAATGTCGGTCTTTTTTAAAACTCCCAGTGGTGATTAAATGCCACCAAAAGAAAGCTCTATTTGTGGGAAGAAAATTATAAAAATGTAGTTTGGGTACAGTGTTGTATGACCGCACAATTGTCAAAGTGCTACAGCGCTGAAAGCTGAAAATTGTCCTGGGCAGGAAGGGGGGAAAGTGCCCAGTACTGAAATGGTTAAAAAGTAATTCCAGTTTTGTTAAAAAAAACAAAAAAAACAAAAAAAAAAACAACAAAAAAAACATCCCCTCTGGGTGATCGCTTCACATTACATTACAAGGGGTTTAACAAACTTTGTGGCAGATTCCTACCTTTTTGTTATTCTGAAGAAATAGCTGTTTGTCTGTGTTCATGTACAGAGTGAATGGAAGTGATTTTATAATTATCAATCAGCTGCTGCGCTTGCAGGATTCTAATGAAGGAAAGTGGCAGGGCCTGCATCCCTTTAGACGTGATTTCGCTTTGGGAGTATCTCACCAAAAAAACTTTTTTTTGTAGGGGATGCCCAAAATCTGACTTGTATCTTAGTGCAGACTTCTGGGAAAATCAATGCGTTAATCACACAAGCAGGAAATTACATTTCTGGGGGACCTTCCGTTCACCATCCTGTGTACAGAACACCTCCTGGTTGTCATATAAAAATTTTGCAGAAGACTAGAGGCTGCAGATTGAAGGAAAGGTCTTTTTTTTTTTTTTTTTTTTTTTGGACACTCAGTTACAATATAACTTGTGTCGCAATTGTATACACTATATTTTTGTTTTATTTGCTGTTTTTTTTTCTGCAAAAGTGGAGTTACCCTTTAACCGCTTGCGCACGGTCCGCCGTAGATATACTGCGGCAGGGCAGCGCTCTGCATCAGATCACCTACTTGGTGTGTGATCCACACGTCCCGGGGTAGAGAGCTGTGCTGAGATTGGCTGCAGCACCAACCAGTCAGCGGCTGTCGGGCCCCCCACGATTGGCTCCGGACATTACTGAAGAGAGCCCTGTGTAGGTAAACAAACAAACAAACACGAGGCTCTCTTCTGACAGCAGCAATGTGCTGTTTTTTTTTTTTTTTTTTTTTTTTTCTTCCTACAAAGCACATTGCTTAGTAAAAACCACACACAGTGTACACAGTAACACATGGTGGCTGCACATTTAACCATTTGACTGCTCCTGATGTTAACCCCTTTCCTGCCTGTGTCATTAGTACAGTGACCGTGCATATTTTTAGCGCTGATCACTGTATTGGTGTCAGCGGTCCCCAAAAAAGTGTCAAAGGTGTCCAATTTTTGTCCGCCGCAATATCGCAGGCCCGTTATAAGTCGCTGATCACCGCCATTGCAAGTAAAACTTAAAAAAAAATAAGTAAAAATTCCATAAACCTATCCCATAGTTTGTAGACACTATAACTTTTGTGCAAACCAATCAATATACGCTTATTGGGATTTTTTTTTTTTACCAAAAATATGTAGCAGAATACATATTGGCCTAAATTGATGAAGAAAATTTTTTTTTTTTTTTCCAAAATTGTTGCTCTTTTTTTGTTTTATAGCGCAAAAAATAAAAACTGCAGAGGTGATCAAATACCACCAAAAAGAAAGCTCTATTTGTGGGAAAAAAGGACATGCATATGACCATACTATGCTGTAACCCACATCGACCAATCAGAACCCTTCTTTCAGTAGATAGCGCAGCCAGGTGATATTGGACAGTTAGAACATGTCGCTACTCGACCTTATTTTTAGTTTGATAACGGGGGGGGGTGGGAGTCGGTTTGCTGGAACTTGGCCGCGTCCGCTTTTGGCAATGATCATGTCTGACTGCTGAGCAGATGTCCGCCGCGTGTTTGCACACAGTCTCTGGTTTACATTAACGTCTGCTTGTCTTTCCTTCTCAGGGCCGTCTACTTTGCATCATACTCAAAAGCCAAGGAGCAGTTCAATGCAATATTTGTTCCGAACGGTAACCTCGTCCACATGTGTTCTGCGGGATGTGCAGGTAAGGCCAATTGACCTTTTCTACAAAATCAAAATGCTCTCCAATTAAAGCTGAACTCCGGACACCAAAACTTTCATTTTAATATATCCCTCAATAGAGTTTAATTTGTGGGCACCAAATGCCTTTCCAAACCCAGATATTACCTTGTAAAAGTAGCATCATTGTGATATCACAAAAGTGACATCATTGCCTGTGCAGAGAGGAGAGCTGTGGGAGGAGGCCAGAAGGTCCCACCCACTACAGAAAACTACAGGAAGGGGGAGGAGACAAGACCATCACCCTGCACAAGGAGAGAGCGCAGCAGTGAGCGGTCTGGATTACAGGAAGCTCCTACACAGAGGGAAAGTCTCACACTGGATCTGGAAGAAATACACAAAGCTCACCAAGTTTCTAGGAAGGATACACTTGACTTTTGTATTAAGATAATATTTCCTTATCCCGGAGTTCAGCTTTAAAGCAACTGTCTCTAAAGTAAAAATGTACCTCCTGAGAATGCAACCCTCAGCAGCTTCTGAAACCGACACTTCTGGGAATGACCCCCCCACCCCGGCTGTGCTCAATGGTTTGAGCCATTGGCTCCTAAGCCAGTACTCTGTGCAGGGCCAGAAGAAGCAACCACTGAGCTCAGTGGTGACCAGGGGATTGACACTTCCTGAAGTGTCAGATTTTGCAGTTTCTTCTGGCATAGGTGGCAAGAGAGGTATGGATTTACAAATATACTGCTACCAGCTTCCAGGCGCTAAATGGAAGACAACCAGGTGGCAAATGGTTGAATTGATAATCGTCTGCTAATTATCCATAGTGCACTGCCCCCCTCCCCTGGTTATCCATAGTGCACTGCCCCCCTCCCCTGGTTATCCATAGTGCACTGCCCCCCTCCCCTGGTTATCCATAGTGCACTGCCCCCCTCCCCTGGTTATCCATAGTGCACTGCCCCCCTCCCCTGGTTATCCATAGTGCACTGCCCCCCTCCCTTGGTTATCCATAGTGCACTACCGCACCCCCCCCCCCCCATCCTTGGCTACCTGCCATGTCCTGTCCCTAGACACCAATTGGAAACTAGAATGTTTACCCCTATAGCATCAATGGAAAAATTAAAAGTCAGTTTTTGATGGCCTGACACTTTGATGCACAGGCCCCGAACCATGGTCAGCCATTAACTGTAGTATTGAAGAACTTCCCACCCCTCCACCAAAGCAACATTGTTCACATTGGCTGCTCAGACCAAATATCCTATACATGTGCAGACTCCTTTTTATCAATTTTTAAATGAAATGGAAGTTTTTTTTTTAAGTTGGAGTTTATTCACAAGGGTGGCCACGGGGAACATTTAAGCTGTGGTTTTACACCTGCCCCCCGACCACCCACTGTACACATCCCAGGGCACGTGACATTCGACAGGCTGTACTACTGGCAAACACGACCTATTCAGGTGAATGGGGCCACGCCACAATCCTGTGCAATGCAAGAATCACCTTTTTGAGGATTAAAACAGGCAGTGAGGAGCCAACATATCACCTTGTTACTGCCTGTCAAACACCACTCTGAAAAGTGATCCACTGCAAAGCGCTTTTCAGAGCAGCAGACAACATAACAGCACGCATGAATGAGTCCTTAGTGTATAAAATGACTAAGAATTTTCTACAAAGACCCCGAAGATGTTATGTGCAGCTGCATGTTTCCCCCTTTCTAATGGCCGGTTCTCAAAGGCAGAAAACAAGCTGCTCATTGTCCTTCTCTCATCAGCCTGACAACGTCTGTTAGGTGCTGGGAATTGGCCCGCGTTCCCCTGAGTGCTGGAAGACAGAGAATGCAATGACTGGAGCCAGCCGGCTGCTTTACAAAGCAAAGTAGAATGAATATTATAAATTCTGGAGCCGGCTGGCGGGTTTTATTACAATACAGGTACAGAGATACAGAGAGCATAGGCTAATATTATCGAGGACACAGGGAGCATAGACTGATATTATCGGGGACACAGGGAGCATAGACTGATATTATCGGGGTCACAGGGTGCATAGACTGATATTATCGGTGACACAGGGAAGATAGACTGATATTATCGGGGTCACAGAGAGCATAGACTTATATTATCGGGGACACAGGGAAGGTAGACTGATATTATCGGAGACACAAGGAGCTATTATCAGGACACGGGGAGCATAGACTGATATTATCGGGGACACAGGGAGCATCGACTGATAAACTTAGGGTCTATTGATGGAGACACACAGGCTGTGCATTTGGCATTGATATCTCTTGGTATTGGCCACCCATTCACCCAAAAAAGTGTCAAAAGTAAAAACAACAGGGGACAGTTTTTGACAATTCCTTTATTTTTTAAAAAAAGTGTCCCGCCCCCTCTATCCTGCCACCCCCTCTATCACCAATAGATAGATTCATGCATAGCATGAATCTATCTATTTCCGCCGCTGCCACTCCCTATCCAGGCGCCTGGCCCCTTTTCTGAATTACAGTGGAGGGGGGGTGTTTTTGAAGCATCTGATTAGAGCCATAGGCTTCAAAAAAAGGTGACCTGTGAGCGCCGTGCTGGGCGCTCGCAGGTCACTCAGCTGTGTTAGAAAAGCGAATGACTATTTGCTTTCCTAACACTAAACCACCTCTCCGCCAATCAGGTGCTCGGGTCTGTTACCGGTCACCTGATTGGCTGAAACGAGAGGCGCTGTGATTGGACGCCTATCAGGAGGAGAGGAAGGGAGATTAGAACGTCCGGAGACGCACGGAGGACCCCGCTTGTCGCCATCACCTGCTGCCCCACCGAGACGGGGTAAGTGCTGGGCAGATGGCAAGCAGGCAGGGGTCACACTGGGGGCAATCAAGGGCACACTAGCAGCATATGTTGGGCACGGTGGCAGCGTTTGATAGGCACAGTGACTGCAATTGATTTCTAAATGTTTTTGAACCCCCCCCCCCCCCCCAATTTTGAGCACCAGCCGCCACTGCTTTTCACCATAATCTATATGGTTTTAAAGGCCCCTTTCTCATGGGCACTGTCACTTGACAAAACCAGGCAGTTGAGGTGCATGTTTAAGTTGCTCCAGCCACCTGTCAAAGGCAAGCGGAGGCTGCTGGACAGCCCCATACACATTGCCATGGCTGCTAAGCTTGGCTTCACAGGGCAACAAAAAAAAATAGAGCATTTTGCATTCAGCAGGTGATGCCGCCTGCCACTGCACCCCACAGAGGTGACTAGGGCTTAAATAGTGTGGCGAAGAGGCATTTCAAATGGGTATGTGAAGTGCGGAATTACTCCTCCAGGTCGCCTGCTAACTGTAGGCCGTCTGCTGCAGACAGCGCAATCCACTGCGGATTGCAAGTCGGCCTCATGTGAAAGAGGCCAAACCGTCTCCTTGGATCCCAAGCCCTACTCCATAGAAGCCATGGTTTCCATACACTGCACTGATGATGGCAAAAAGCCTGAAACGGCTGTATGCAGTTTGGAATTAATGGATCTGTATTATTATATTTGCACTCTGGTTCTGTATGTTCTGTATGTGTGTTTGGCGGTTGAGGCATAATGGGGTCATTTGCCTGGCTACTCCCCAGGGGCGTAACTAGAAATAGCAGGGCCCCATAGTAAAATGTTGTATGGGGCCCCCCTGCAAACAGCCCCCCCCCCCCCCCCCACAGCTGCCCTAGTGTCAATGCAGCGTGACCTGTGCCCCATGCAGCGTGACCTGTGCCCCATACAGCCTGGTCTACCTGTGCCCCATACAGCCTCACCTGTGCAGAGGAAGAGGCAAGCCACCTGGATCAGCAGAGAGCGGGATTGCCTGCTGTAATAGCTTTCATTTGAATTTCCCGTCTTCCCGGGGCTCATCATCACATAGCCCCACCATTTGGCCTGACGCCTTTGATGACGTCACATATCCCACATTGGATCGGCGTTCTGTCTATCAAAGGCGCCGGGCCAAGAGGTGGAGCTATGTGACATGAGCCCCGGGAACACTGGAAGTTCTAATGAAAGCTCTTACATCGGGCAATTCAGCTCTCTGCTGATCTGGGTGGCTTGCCTCTTCCTCTGCACAGGTGAAGCTGTATGGGGCACAGGCAGACCAGGCTGTATTGGGCACAGGCAACGCTGTATTGGGCACAGGTCACAGCTTGCCTCTTCCTCTCCTCTCTCTTCCCCTGGCTGGGAGACTGGCCGGCGGTGCTCTCATCCTCACTGGGCCCCACTTGGCTGCGGGCCCCATAGCGCCCGCATGGGTTGCTATGGTGGTAGTTACACCCCTGCTACTCCCACAATTCTGAAATGGGGAATATTTTAATATATATGTAATATAATATGTAATGGAATGAGATCTTCTTCTTCTTCTTTTTCTAAGAAGGCTTTATTGTGCTCCTCACAAATGTAATTAATTAAACCCTATAATTTCTTGCCAAAAAATTCCCCAGCCCAAAAGGACAGTTAGTGTTTAAATTCTTCAATATATGAGGTTTGCCTGCAGCCCTCCAGTTGCTGAGTGAATACATGCCATGCTGGGACTTGTAGTTCATTTTGGCTGGAGGGTTGCAGAGCGCCGTACAGCCTGCAGTGTTCCCTGTATACTGACAGCAATGCAGGGGTGCGTGGATGGGAATAGCTGCCTGCCGCTCTGCAGTACATTGATCCATCCAAGATATTGCTCAGGCCAGCTGATTTGTCTGGCTGACTGCCCTACTGTAAATAGACTGTACAGCACATAGAGGAGCCAGCAACGAGGTTGTGTAATGGGGTGAGCGCAATGCAGAGTAGCTAAATGCTCCCATCTAGTGGCGAATTGTGGTTATAACCATAAATTTAATTGATGGTACTGATACAGTGCAACTACGCTATGGAAGAGCTGGCCTGTAATTCTATTTCAGGGGTCTCCAAACTTTCTAAACAAAGGGCCAGTTTACTGTCCTTCAGACTAAGGGGGGCCCGACTGTGGCCAGTGAGAGCAGAAAACACACATCCATGGGAGTAATGTCCACAATTTGTCGTGCGACTTTGATGTCCAAAGTCGCACAAGTAGCGAATTGAAAGTAGTTTGTGCACTACTTTGGTCCAACTTCCATGCAACTTGAAAACTACAATGTTAACCCTCAAAAGTTGCAGGAAAGTGGTACCTAAATGTTTTACATGCAATAGTGGGTCGATTTTTGCAGGACAGCAAGTCGCCTCCAAGTTCTACCCATCCAATGTTGCATCAAAGTTGCACTCCGAAGTCGTGCAAATTTGGAGTTGTACAAGTGTGTGAATGGAGCCTTCAATTTTTTTTTTTTTAAGGAAAAAGCTAAAATGAAGGATACTGCAAGAGCACAGTTTATAATCTGAATAATAAATCTTCTCTCCTTCTCTCTCTCTTCCCAGCGTTTGTGACGAATACGATGATGAATCCAATCTGGATGGTGAAAACACGAATGCAGCTTGAGAGAAGGTGAGATTAGATCTTCTATGGTCATCATATTGCAGTCATGTGCTGCAGAAATCAACCTCCTAAATTGTTCCCGCTGTTCCTATTTTTTTGGACCTAAGCACTGAAATACAATGGATTGCTTAGAGAACCATTGTGTTGTCACTGCAGTGCCCATGTCCACCGAATTAAAATTGAAGCACTGTGTCCTCCGGGAACTATGGGATGGCATCAGGGGTGTATTTACCACGAGACAAATAAGTTGTCTGTACCGGGAGGATATGCAGCTGCAGGCATCACCTCGGTATCATATTATTTTTTATTTATTTTTTTTTTTTAGAGCTGACGGTCTTGTAATAGCAATCGGAGCGATTGACTAGCCGCTCGATTACCATTACAAGCAGTTGGAAGGGATGTCCAACCCCCGTCCCCCCCTTTCCGGGATCGACCAGCCAGCACGTCTGCTGGCTGGCTGGACAGCCAAGCAGATTCGGGGTCGGCTTTGATCGGCTGTTTGTAACAGTAACCGGAAGTGATGACATGACTTCACTTCCGGTTAGACATGTGCAGTTCAGACTAACGTTTCATTATTCGGAAATACCCGAATTGCAGTATAAACGAACTTTACCGAATGCTCCGAAAAACGAAATTTGTCCGAATTTCAGAAAATTCTAATTGAAATACAAATCGAATTTTACCTCGAATTCCAGTGGAATTCGAACTGTAAACAAGTTTCTGAAAACAAAGACTGTGTGTGTAATTATGCCTCGTTTCCACTGAGCGGATCGGTTCGGTACGGTACGCTATTTTGGGTGTTTCCATTATGAAAGCGGCCCATACAACCGAACCGTACCGCTCCATTCAGGGTCCTGCTTCAGATGTGGGGCCATAGAAAATGGAACGGTTCAGTTAGGGCGGAGCTACTGGCATCACACGATACATTCCACTGATTGGCTGACAGAAAACCCTCTGCTTTGCTATGCTGAGGCATTTTTCTAAACCCCTGTATGGCCCCTTGTGGTCCCACCCGCAGTGGAAACGCTCACCAGAATAGACCGGACTAATTCTAGGCCATTCAAACTGTACCGACCCGAACCGATCCGCTCAGTGGAAAGGAGGTATTAGAGTACCGATTCAAAACAATGCTGTTTTAGTTATGTAAAGTAAGTGATTGTAAAGGATCGTTTTTTTTTTTGTTTTTTTTTTTTGTTTTTTTTTTTAAAAACAAACATGTCATACTTACCTCCACTGTGCAGCACGTTTTGCACAAAGTGGCCCCGAACCTCGTCTTCTGGGGTACCCTGACAGTTTTCGCGGCTCCTCCCCGCATCAGATAACCCCCTAGGAGAAGCGCTCTCCCGGGGGGGTTACCTTGCGGGCGCGCTCCCGAGTCCAGAATTTGCATCCTCAGACACGAATGCTGGACTCTGCCCCGCCCCCTGGCGCCCGTGTCATTAGATTTGATTGACAGCAGTGGGAGCCAATGGCTGCTCTGCTATCAATCTATCCAATCAAGAGCTGGGACCCCGTGGCGAGAGGGACAGCACGTCCCCGCCGAGAAGATGAAGGGGCACAGGTAAGTAAAACGGGGGGGCTGGGACTGCCAAGTGTTTTTTCACAAAAAAAAAACACGAAGGTTTACAACCCCTTTAAGCCAAAGGTGATTTTAAAGAGTCCTTGTAATCATTTTGATGAAGATTTTTCTTTTGTTTGTTCACTTTGCCACATTCGAATCAAGGAGAAAAAAAAATCTAAAGTTTTCGATTCAGCCAATTCAAAATTTATCGTTTCGAATCGGGGAAAAAAAATTGGTAAATTCGAAAAAGACATAAAACGAATTCCAAATACGAATCCCGAATACTAATTTAACGAATCTAAACGAAACAAATTTTTTTTTCCTCATGTACATATCTACTTCTGGTTTAATGTGGAATCGTCAACAGCAGTTTTAAAAAATCGAAAGCATTCAAAAATAACTTTCCTCTAACGAAATGCCTCTCATGTCTGGCTGCTGCATAGTGTAGAAATCTTTTCTCCACAGCACTGATCTTCCAAGTCTGCAAAGGTTAAAGAGTCGTGCAGCTCTCCCGCTACTTCCACCCACCTCCTCCATTCATCCAACCCGTACTTCTTTCCCAGAATGTAACATGTTCTGTGATTGGAGGAGGCAGATTCTCTCATTTATCTGCCCATCTTCCAATCTTATAGCACTCTGAATTCTGAAAGGAAGTTCGGAGAAGATGCACTGAGAGAGCAGGAGCCAGCATCATTAAAAGTTGTAAACGGCAGGTGTTGGGGTAAAAGTTTTAACAAACCGTTTACTGGGGAATGTTTATTGCACGCAATGTATTGAAGTAAAAAAAACACTAAAGGTTTAATACTTGAAGGTATTCATATGTCCGATTTTTCTGTTATCAGGGAGAGAGGGTCCAAGCAGATGAACGCCCTGCAGTGTGCCCGCTATGTGTATCAGATGGAGGGGATGAGAGGATTTTACAGGGGCCTCACAGCCTCCTATGCTGGGATCTCCGAGACTATGATCTGCTTTGTAATATATGAAGGCCTTAAGAAGCACCTGGAGGATAACCCCCTAACCACGAGCAACAACAAGCCCGGCGAGAAGTCCTCCTCCAACTTCTTAGGATTAATGTTTGCTGCAGCTTTTTCCAAAGGATGCGCCTCCTGCATCGCCTATCCACACGGTGAGTCTCTGGGGGGTCACACCACGCTAGGTTACTTGGAAAAACACTGACGCTGCCTGGGAAATCATTAACCGCAAGAAGGGGGGCGTTAGGTTTACCCTTCATTGCCTCTTAAACCAGTAAACCTATCTCTTTACACATGAATAGATGTTAAAGGGAAACGGTAGTTTAAATATAGAGATATATCTCTATACATACACTGTGCCTTGAAATAGTATTCATACCCCTTGAAATTTTCCACATTTTGTCATGTTACAACCAAAAACGTAAATTGTATTTTATTGGGATTTTATGTGATAGACCAACACAAAGTGGCACATAATTGTGAAGTGGAAGGAAAATTATAAATGGTTTTCAACATTTTCTTACAGATACGTGAAAAGTGTGGGGGGTACATTTGTATGGCGCCCCCCTGAGTCAATACTTTGTAGAACCACCTTTCACATTTTTTTTCACAATTACAGCTGCAAGTCTTTTTGGGGATGCCTCTACCAGCTTTGCACATCTAGAGAGGGACATTTTTGCTCATTCTTCTTTGCAAAATAGCTCAAGCTCTGTCAGATTGGATGGAGAGCGTCTGTGAACAGCAATTTTCAAGTCTTGCCACAGATTCTCAATTGGATTTAGGTCTGGACTGTGACTGGGCCATTCTAACACATGAATATGCTTTGATCTAAACCATTCCATTGTAGCTCTGGCTGTATGTTTAGGGTCGTTGTCCTGCTGGAAGGTGAACCTCCGCCCCAGTCTCAGGTCTTTTTACAGACTCTAACAGGTTTTCCTGTATTTGGCTCCATCCATCTTCCCATCAACTCTGACCAGCTTCCTTGTCCCTGCTGAAGAAAAGCATCCCCACAACATGATGCTACCACCACCGTGTTTCACAGTGTGGATAGTGTGTTCAGGGTGATGTGCAGTGTTAGTTTTCCGCCACACATCTGACCAGAGCACCTTCTTCCACATGTTTGCTGTGTCCCCCACATGGCTTCTCACAAACTGCAACCGGGACTTCTTATGGCTTTCTGTCAACAATGGCTTTCTTCTGGCCACTTTTCCATAAAGGGCAGATTTGTGGCAGATTTGTGGAGTGCACGACTAATAGTTGTCCTGTGGACAGATTCTCCCACCTGAGCTGTGGATCGCTGCAGCTCCTCCAGAGTTACCATGGACCTCTTGGCTGCTTCTCTGATAAATGCTCTCCTTGTCCGGCCTGTCAGTTTAGATGGACGGCCATGTCTTGGTAGGTTTGCAGTTGTGCCTTACCCTTTCCATTTTCGGATGATGGATTGAACAGAGCTCCATGAGATGTTCAAAGCTTGGGATATTTTTTTATAACCTAACTCTGCTTTAAACTTCTCTACAACTTTATCCCTGACCTGTCTGGTGTGTTCATTCGCCTTCATGATGCTGTTTGTTCACTAAAGTTCTCTAACAAACCTCTGAGAGCTTCACAGAACAGCTATATTTATACAGAGATTAAATTACACACATGTGGATCCCATTTACTAATTAGGTGACTTCTGAAGGCAATTGGTTCCACTCGATTTTAGTTAGGTGTATCAGAGTAGAGGGGGCTGAATACCAATGCAAAAAAAATTGAAAACCATTTATCACTTTCCTTCCACTTCACAATTATGTCACTTTGTGTTGATCTATCACATAAAATCCCAATAAAATACATTTACATTATTGGTTGTAACATGACAAAATGTGGAACATTTCAAGGTGTATGTGTGTATATATTCATTCTCTCTCTCTCTGTCTCTCTCTCTCTGTCTCTCTCTCTCTGTCTCTTATATATATATATATATATATATATATATATATATATATATATATATATATATATATATATATATATATATATATATATATATATATATATATATTTAAAAAAAAAAAAATTAGATCAATATTTGACCCCCATGTCTTTCCCTACAGAGGTGATCCGCACAAGACTGCGGGAAGAAGGCAGCAAGTACAACACCTTCTGCCAGACGGCGCGTTTGGTGGCACGGGAAGAAGGCTACGCTGCTTTTTACAGAGGACTTTTAGCTCAGCTTTTCCGGCAAATCCCCAACACTGCTATCGTCCTTTCTACGTATGAACTCCTAGTCTATCTGATGCGCGACAAACCCAAGTAAACAGGCTGTAAAAGCCGCCCTCCTTGACATTCGCACTGCGCACTGACCAAACACAGACTGGCGTACTGTAATGGCTGCCTGGCCACTCCCTTACTCGGAGGAAATCACATTTTGGACTGTTTTCCCAATCTGGGAGGTTTTAGTTATCGTTAGTAAATAATTTGTATATTTTGTTATTTTAAAAAAGGAAGTTGCAGAGTCGTGGATCCCACGGATGCTGCTAGGTAACGAAATCCCGCTATTTAATTTCCCCGGCCCTGGCCGGCATTGTATTTTTCACAAGTTGCATCTAATTTATATCTATAAAAGAACAGAGTGAAGACCTCTTTGAGTCATGTTGTTCTGATATCTGTACTGTTTATGATGGTATTGCAGTATAAAATGTTTCCACTAGGTGGCAAATGAGCACACAAGACTGCTCACCATTGGATCATTTTTCCATACATTGATAAAGTACGGTATATGATCAATGTAATGTGTGTCTTATTCAAATACCTAAGGAGTGTTGTTCCCTGTCTGCAGCACTGGAGAACACTGATGAGTTACAGGGGAAAAATGGGAAGTGTTACACATAGCAGATCAGATTTCAGCTTCATGACCTAAGCAATGTGTTTTGTCACGTAATCGTTTACATTTTTTTGGAGCTGTATTCGATATGTACAAAGGGAGATCACACACATACTTTACAAAGTATAACATTAAATAAAATCAATGGCAGAAACAGATATTACAAACTATAACAAGAATACTTAACTAAAGATGCTGTTTCCGCCATGGAGTCCTGCCTGCTTGCGCAACATGGCACACAAGTGAACAGACGCATGCACGATTGCAAGCTCTGATACGAGGCTAAGATCTTACAGGTTTTGGCTGTGGAAATATAGGACTTGAATGTAAGGAAATGGCCAATCGTAAAGAAGAAAGTGGTCAGTTAGCAATAACATTCATTTGCTATCAAGTCGGCTAAGGTAAAGGCATACTTATGTCTTTATATGGCCTCTTAACCAAGATTTGGAGGCTTAGAATCCATTAGTGAGCCACAATATTAATAAGGAAATATGTAATATGCAATTTCCCCATCAGTACGTTAGATAAAAGGCTACCTCCCACTTTTTGCACCATGTTACACAAAAATAACAAATGCACATTTTTTTTTCTGCAAAATATTTGTGCATTTTATTTATTTTTTCTAAAGTGTAGACTTGGCTTTTAAGGGATCGCTTGCACCATGTGCATCTATCTGCACTGATCAATGCAGGCCCAACACAAGGATGCTGAGAACACAATTGTGCCCTGTACACCATACAAGTGAGCTATAGTTATATTAAGTTATATTAAATGTTTTTTTGTTAAAGTGTTTTTTACCCAAAAAAAAAAAAAAAATACACATCCTGGTCCCTTAAAGCAGATTACACAGCACAGTGCTTTTGCTGTGTAATCTGCCCCCACGCTAAACTGTAAAAAAAAAAAAAAAAAACTGCCACTTCCTGTATGCCCTGTGTACACTGACCACGATAACCATGGCTACTCAGCCCTGACCACCGTGGTCAGAGTGCATTCCTCCGTCATACCCTGCTCTCTGCTCTCCTCTCTCTCCCCCTCACCCCCTCCTTCCTGCCTGTCAGCTCCCTCTCTGTGTCTGTCTCCGCTTCCCACCGCTATTAATTTAAAAAAAAAAAAAAAAAACCTACAATGATCACTGCCAGCCCCTCTATTAGGGGCTGGCATACCACACTATGTAAATTCTTTCTAAAAACAAGCATTCTAAATAGCTATTTAGAGCTGTCTTCAGGCCGGTCACGTGACTCGCGTCCGCTTTACAGCTACGATGGATGGCTTCTGCAGGAGAAGCCGAGCGGCCACGTGATCTCCCCGGCTGACATCAGAGGGAGATCACAGCCCCTTCCGCAGAAGCCACCCATCGGAGCTGTAAGGCGGCCGCGAGTCACGTGACCGGCCTGAAGATGGCTCTAAATAGCTATTTAGAACGCTCGTTTTTTTTAAATGACTTGCAAAGCGTGCTATGCCAGGCTCTAATGGAGGGTCTGGCATAGACTTAAACAAATGGCTTCACAAACACTTTAAATTCAGTTAAAATTAAAAATGTAAACATTGTGTGCATTGTAACACACTGTAGCATGCATGCACAATGCACACTAGTGTGTATTATGTGCACCATAACGTGCATCTGCTGGTGTGAACAGGCCCTAAAGCAAAAATCTGATGCTTTGCTTTGGACACTAGGGATTCTTTACTTTTCATAAGATTTTAAAGTGGCCCCATACTTGTATGTTAAAGTTGTTCTAAAGCCTAGACATTTTTTTACCTTAATGCATTCTTTGCTTTAAGGTAAAAAAATGTTTAGGCATTGATTTTGGCCCCTCGCCCCACCTTTTATACTTACCTGAACCCTCATTTGATCCAAAGCCTTGCATGTCTTTAGCTCTTCTCTCCCCTCACTTCTGGGACTCCCTGGCTTTGCTGGGGCATCGGGAGACACTGGCTCCCACCGCTGTTAATAAAAGCTAGTGACAAAGGGAACAGGGGGCATCCTGCTGTCTGTGTTAATGAGCGAGCATGCACTGGACAGAGAGTGGAGGACCTGAGAAGAGGAGGTTTGAGGCCGCTCTGTGCAATTCCGTTGCACGGAGTAGGTAACTATAGAGATTTTTTACTTAAAAAAAAAAAAAAATTCCTTTACAATCACTTTAAATTGGTAAATAAAAATAATGCCTTGCCAAGATGCAAAAAGCATGAATAGTTAGTGTTTCTGGAGAAAATGTTGTTCCAGGCTTCCTCAGATGCTGCTTGCATAACCATAAAGCCCAAATCATCAGTCCCTTAACTTCTTCTAAAGGAGAGGATGAGATGAGAACCTCCCCTTCTGCAGAGACTGCTATACTAAATGTAAGCAGGGCTGGAAGGAACTTTAAAACATTTTCTCCAGAAAAGGTTAACATTTCAAACCTTCTATTCTTGATTTACCGATTCCAGCAAGAAAGCAGGAAGTGCTGCCTGCATCATAGATAGATCCAGAAAAAACACGATACAAATGTTATAAATTGAGTTGCCGTTCAGTGAGTAAAATAAATATTTGATCCCCCAAGCTAAATATGACTTGGTACTTGGTGGAGAAACCCTTGTTGGCTTGCACAGAAGTAAGACTTTTCTTGTAGTTGGTGACCAGGTTTGCAGACATCTCCAGGAGGGATTTTGGTCCACTCTTCTTTACAAATCTTCTCTAAATCCTTAAGGATTCTTGGCTGTCGCTTGGCAACTCGAAGTTTCAGCTCCCTCCATAAATTTTCTATAGGATTAAGGTCTGGAGACTGGCTAGGCCACTCCATGACCTTAACCACTTCCGGATAGGGTTGCCACCTGTCCAGTATTCACCCGGACAGTCCAGATTTTGAATCATGTGTCCAGGTTTCAGCCCACCTGAAACCCGGACACATTATTCAGACCTTGCTGTGGCTCCCCAAGTAACCCAGATAGTCACACAGAATCTGTTGCTGTCCGGGAGCTGTGGGCAGCTGTCTGGGGCCAGGTTTAGCATCACTGAAGGGTGGGGAGATAATGTCGGTAAGACCAATTTGGTCACACCCACTGTTCACCATGGTGCGCTCTGCGCGCTACATTACTGCTCTCCTTGGAGCACCCAAATGTGTCCCAGGTCCTATAGTGTTTACTGCAAAAAAAAAGCCCTGTGCTGCAAATGTGTGTGGGTTTGGCTTGAAGAAAAGGTGGCAACCCTACTTCCAGACCGCACATATACTGCAGCAGGGCGGCCCGGCTGAGCGAACCGACGTACCTGTACGTCGGTCCGTGTATTAAATACAGAGGGTGTGCGCACGCCCGCCACCGGAGGAGGAGATGTAAACAAGGCAGTTCCCTGTTCTCACAGTGGAGAATCAGCTGTTCCTAGTGATCAGTAACAACGATCTCTCTACTCCCAGTCAGTCCGTCCCCCTGACAGTTATAAAGCACCTCCCTAGGGAACACTTAACCCTTTGATCACCACTAGTGTTAACCCCTTCCCTACCAGTGCCATTTATACAGTGATCAGTGTATTTTTATAGCACTGATCACTGTATTGGTGTCACTGGTCACCAAAAAGTGTCACTTAAGGTCAGATTTGTCGCAGTCCTGCTAAAAATCGCAGATCGCCACCATTATTAGTAAAATCCCCCCCAAAAAAGTCCCTAAATTTTTCCCCTATTTTGTAGACACTATACCTTTTGCGCAAACCAATCAATATACGCTCATTGCGTTTTTTAAATTTATTTTTACCAAAAATATGTAGTGGAATACACATTGGCCTAAACTGATTAATACATTTTTTTGTTTAATATATATATATATATATATATATATATATAATATAGCAGAAAGCAAAAAATATAATTTTTTTTTTTTTTCAAAATAAACCGCAAAGGTGATTAAATACCATCAAAAGAAAGCCCTATTTGTGGGGGGGGGGAGGACGACATCAGTTTTGTTTGAGTACAACATCGCACAACCGCGCAATTGTCAGTTAAAGCGACGCAGTGCCGTATCGCAAAATATGGCCTGGTCAATTAAAGGGGTAAATCCTTCCGGGGCTAAAGTGGTAAAAGTGCTTCTGCTTGAGCCACTCCTTTGTTGCCTTGGCAGTATGTTTTGGGTCATTGTAATGCTGGAAGACCCATCTTCAGTGTTCTGGCTGAGGGAAGAAGGTTCTCATCCAAGATTTTACAATACATGGCCCCATCCATTGACCCCTCAATGTGGCAAAGTTGGTTTGTACCTTTAGCAGAGAAACAGCCCCAAAGCATGATATTTGACTGTGGGGATGGTGTTCTTGGGGTCATTGTCAGCATTTTTTATCCTCCAAACATGGTGTGCCCGCCCCCCCCCCCGCCTCCAAGAAGGCACATGTACGGTCATGCCAATGAACATCTAAATGAATCAGAGAAGGATTGGGAGAAAGTGCTGTGGTCAGATAAAACCAAAATTGAGCACTTTGGCATTAACTCGACTTGCTGTGTTTGGAGAAAGAAAAATGCTGACTATGACCCTAAGAACACCATCCCTACAGTCAATCACAGAGGTGGAAACATTATGCTCTGGGGCTGTTTCTCTCCTGAGGGTACAGGCTGACATTTGCCGCATTGAGGGGCCAATGGACGGGGGCCATGTATTGTAAAATCTTGGATGAGAACCTTCTTCCCTCAGCCAGAACACTGAAGATGGGTCATCATGGATGGGTCTTCAAGCATGACAATGACCCAAAACATACCACCAAGGCAACACAGGAGTGGCTCAAGAAAAGCACATTCTTGTCATGGAGTGGCCTAGTCAGTCTCCAGACCTTTAATCCTATAGAAACTTTATGGAGGGAGCTGAAACTTTGAGTTGCCAAGAAACCATAAGGATTTAGAGAAGATCTGTAAAGCAGAGTGGACCAAAATCCCTCCTGAGATGTGTGAAAACCTGGTCACCAACTACAAGAAACGTCTGACCTCTGTGCTTGCCAACAAGGGTTTCTAATTTATACTTATAGCATTTGCTTTATGTGTGTTTTCTGGATTTTTGGTTGATATTATCTCTCTATCATTTAAAATACACCTATGATTTAAAATATAGACCCTTCATTTCTTTGTAAGTGGGCAAATGTACAAAATCTGCAGGGAATCAAATAATTATTTTCCCCCCTGTAGATAGAGTGATCTCCAACTGTGGGAAAGGGAGGAGCCATAGGCAAACCGTTTTTTTAAATTAATTTTTTGGGATGAAGGTCTGCTTTAGGTATAAGCCCACTTCAAAGTTGAACTAGAAAACGAATGAATACACGGGGGGGGTTAAATGACACAGGATTTGTAAATGTATCCAGCCCTGAGATTTACACAGTTCTGCCAGACAGCACTGCCAGGATGTTGACCTGAGGGTCCTCTGCCGCAGTTAAATTATATAGCTTGGTCACCTCCCTGCCCTCACCCTGTGATTGGACAGTCAAGAAATAGCAGCAAGCTAATGAGACCAACCCACTGCTCACTCTCACTCTGTCAACATGTGAATTACAGCACCCCTGATTGGCTGTTAGTGCTGCTCTTGCCTTTCCCAACCTAAGGCCTTTTGTATGGGGAGTTAGAGGCTAATACCAAAATAGATTCAAGTTCTTCCCCCAAGTCAATGCATAAGGGTGCTTTCTTCTCTGTTTTCTATACCTGCCTAGAAGTCAGCCATAAAGAAGCCCCTGTCGGGTCTCTAAACATATTAAAACCGGCAATCTCCTCCTTTAAAAATTCAATAAAAAGAATTTAAAAAAGTTATTGTCCTGCAATAGAAGTTATTAGAATTACCTCTGTGGTGGCCCATGTGTCCCATCCCCTTCTGAAGCCTTGGTGATTTTCAATGGCATTCAATGCTTCTAGGAGTGTCCGATGCCTGTGTCCCCTGTTGCCTGCTGTGCTTCATTCTTCCTGACCCTCACACTATAGGGGCTGAAGGATGAAACCAAAGTGTGTGGCAGGGGATGCAGGTATCTGCCATTTCCGGAAATGTCAAATTTCTAAGAGACCGATGGTGGCAGAAAGGGAAGGGAGGAAGCAGACATGGGCTGCCAGTGAGGTGATCATGATAACTCTTCTACTGCAAAGGAGTGTGGTTTAGATATGTGTGGAGACCTGGCAGGTTTTGAATGTTGTCTGTGCCCCATCGGCAAGATTCACCCTTGGTGACGATTGTCATGGGGACTGATGGAAGACCTAAAATGTTGTTGCTGAAACAGGAATGAAGATGAAATTGTCTAATGGGGACACATGCTCTGGTGTCAACTATGTGGGAGATCTCCTCTGACTACTTGTCTCGAGACCAGGAGAGAAGGAACATTTTCCCCAGTCATACCAAAAAAAAAAAAAATCAAAATTGACAGAGGCTTTAGTCCTTCCATACTCTATACAAAATTAAAGTTTAAAGCAGGGTAGGAAACAAATTGAATGTGATCTACTTGTTGATTGTGGCCATGTGATAGGTAGATTTTGTTCCCACCATGCTGATCCGCTGCCAGAAGTGCTCTACCCCTCTCCCTCCTATATGCAGAGTAGGGCAGGGAAGCGGCAGTGAGACTTGGCTACCTGTTCTGGCCCGCTGCTCCCATGATCCTCCTCTTGTGGTTATCCCAGACGCTTGTATATGAGATCACATATAAGTTCCTGGGATGGATGCAAGAGGTGGATTGTAGGGGACCAGTTCATCAGAACAGGTAGCCATGTCTCGCTGTCGCTTCCCTGCCCCACTCTGTATAGAGGAGGAAGATAAGAAAGTGCTTCTGATAAGGGTGGGTTATATAATGGTAGCACGGGGGGGGAGTATTCTGGTGACACACAGAGTGCTTACTAATACTATAATGATAAGGAGCACTATCATAGGGGCTCACTGACCAGTCTCATGAGGGGATGTTACTGGGGCTCCCAATTGAACATCAGTGTATGAAAAGCATTAGTAGGGAAGGGGTGGGGGCAGACTGGCAAGCAATGCATCATGAATTTCCTATTGTCACCACAAACTTATATTTTTTAAAGTAGATTTCCACCTCTCTGTGGTCGCGTAACCTTGCATTAAAGCGCCCCAGTCACCACAATATAAAAATAAAAGCATATTTTACAGCTCACTGCAAAAATGAATGAGCCGAAACACTCCACAACTAAAGCAAAATTAAAGGGGGTTATAAACCCTCTAGGTTTTTTCACCTTTATAGATTCTATGCAATAAGGTGAAAAACCGCCTGTGATGCAGCATCCCCCCCGAGCTCCCCTTTTACTTACCTAAAATCGGTCTTTCCAGCGACTGGGACGAGCACAGCAGCTCCAGACGGTGTCTCGGGTCCTGATTGGATAGAATGATAGCAGCAGGGGCCATTGGCTCCTGGTGCTGTCAATCAAATCCAATGACACGGGAGGGCGGGGCCAAGTCCTGCTGTCTGTGTCAATGGACGCAGCAGCAGGACGCGGGAGCACGCCCACATGAGTGCCCAGAGGGAGAGCGTCTCCCCAACAGGGCACTTGAGAAGAGAAGGAGAAAGGAGCGCCGCTGAGGGACCCCAAAAGAGGAGGATCGGGGCCACTCTATGCAAAACCAACTGCACAGAGGAGGCAAGTATGACATGTTTGTTTTTTTTTTGTTTTTTTTAACTGACCTTTACATATCCTTTAAAGCAGACTGCAATTTTCTTGCGGCGCAAAGGAGAAGGCCCCGTGTGCTGTAACGCATATGTGGGTTGAAGGTGCATTGTCCACAATGAATGGCACCACAGCGCACCAACGCAAATAACATGCCATTACTGCACGTGGGGATTTGTGTGTGTATACTGCATGCATTGTGGTTTGTATGGGGCCTAAAACCTGTCCTGCTGCCTGTGCCGTTGTTCTCAGTATTTCTGAGACTCCTGTTTCAGCATCGAGCACACTGCCGGGAATGATAGACGTCCCGTCACATGTGGCAAACTTAATCCTCTTACACACGATCCGATTGTTGGCCAACAGAGCGTCAGACTTTTGTCCAAGGGGCGTGTGCCTGGATTTTGTCTTCCATACAAACGGAACAACAAACACGAACGTAGTGACGTACTAGACCTACTACGTGGAATTTCAGCTCTTGAGCGCCACCCTTTGTGCACCTTCTGCTAATGTCGTGTTTGGTGAGCACTGATTCCGAGAATGTGTGTTTGTACTTTCGACTTTTGTGTGACGGACTTGTGTACACACGATACGAAAATCTGAGAAAAGATCGTTGTCCGCTGAAAATTGACTAGCCTGCTAACCAACATTTGTTGGCCTGAAAGTTGGACAACAAATGTCTGATGGAGCGTCTGATGGAGCGTACTAACGGTCGGATTTTAGGCAAACAGTCTCTCATCACACAATTCCCTGCCGAAAATCCGATCGTGTGTACGAGGCGTTAGACTCCTTCTTCTGACCCATACTGTGACTTTACTCACAGGAATGCAAAGCATAACAGCAGTGTAGACAGCCTCCCGGGTGAGTATTAAAGACGTCTTTTGCAAAAAGAATGTTCTTTCCTATCACGTGTCACCAGGAAAGAAAGTGAAAGAGAATCCAACATTAAATGAGGAAATAAAAAAGTTTTTGCTGGAGTTACACTTTAAATCTGACCTCAAGCTCTGCACAGTTGTACCGGCTCCTCTCCTGGGCTGTTGGTTACTCTGCTTTCACTGTGAGCCTATCACCAAAATGTATTAAAGCCACTGGACATGTGGGTCAGGGATGGTAGTTCATTCATTCTGCTCAGCAGAGTTTTTCTATGAAGCCTTCCTGACATTCAATGTGTGTAACAAACAGAGATTCCCATTTGCTGCATACTGTGACAATCGATCCGGCAATCGCACTGCGACATAACCCATGAGGACAACGCACAGGAGGTATAATCGCCCAGTTTGGGATCGGTGCTCCAAAATAACGATGACCTCTGCCTTGACCTGTACAATGGTATAGCTCTGCAGTTATATATATCTTTATGTGTGACAGCAATATTCCGCAGGAATGTCCCAGCACCACCGAAGCCGAGCTAGAGCTTTACTGACAGCCAATCTCTCACATGAAGAGTGGTCAATAGGAAGAATGTCCCCCTTAAAGTGGTGTTTAGAATGCCACCCTTAAAGACAGCTAAAAAGATATTTGGTGTCATGCTGCTGGCTTTGCTAAGTGGTGCTGAACCTTGAACTCTGTAGGCATCATCAAATAGGTGGTTCATCTGCCACAGCTCAAGGAACCCCTAGCAACCTCTGGAGGAACCCCCCGGGTTCAACGGAACCCTGGTTGGGAATGGCTGACTTAACTACTCCTAGCCCAGGCCAATTCTGGCATTCCTCTCCTACATGTAAAGATCATAATTTTTTTGCTAGAAAATTATTCCCAAACCACGAAACATTATGTAGCGTTTTCCCCGACCCCCAAAGGCCTAATGGTGACCTCCAGCGTCAGGGATTGCTGACATCCTTCCTTGAAGTGTGGGTTATTAGGAATGGTGGGTGTAATGCAAGTTGGAAACATGGGCGCCAGTCACTTTTTGAATGCAAGAAAAAAAATTATTATCTCTTAAACAGAACTGGTAGAGAGAGAGGGTTAGGGCCAGGACACCCTTAGGCGAATGCAATATGCGAACAGGCAGACTCAGAGGCAAAAATAATAGGCAGACAGCTATACAGGTGGGGAGGGCCTTTAAGCTGGATGCAGCAACTGTATTTGTAGAACTGCTGTCTCCTATGGCAACTGAACTTTCAACAGTCAATAGAGATCTATACACATAACTCACAGTAACCCATTACAGATCTTCTCTCACATCTCACAGTATCCCACTGTAGATCTTCACTCACTGAGCTCCCGGTCTCTAACTAGACATCAAGATCCCAGTCGTCACTGGATTCCCTGAGCTCTTCCACAGCTAACCCACTGTATACTCCTCAAGCTTCACCCCTGCTAACCCGCTGGGTCCCTGGCTTGACACTGCTGAAGCTTTCCCACTTCTGCACCATCCCCCCGCTGCTGAAAAGACTGCTCTGGTACTTCAGACTTCCATACACTGGCCTCTGATAACAGGAGTGGTTGTCCCTTGGTGGCGGATTGCTTCCCCTTTACCTCTAGCTTGGTCCTCACTTGCCCCTGGCATTAGGAGTGGTCGTCCCTTATGGCAACTGTTTCTCCCTCACCGCTGGCAACAATTCGGTTCCCCATCCGTCGGAACCTCTGCAACTTGGTTTGGGCTTCTGGCCTGAAGCCCCAACCCCGCGCTTCTTCTCTCAAACCTGGATAGGCCTCAGACAGCCTAGCAGCCCGGTGCTCCCAGGATAGGCCTTTGGCTTCTGGCCTGGCAACCCGGAGCCCTGTAATACACGTCCACCCAGACAGCCATCCAGGTGGCACAGAACCCCTATCTTCTGACTCCTCCCGAATAAATAGGCTCTCCCAGCAGGCCAAGGGGCCAAAGAAATCCCTGCCAATTGGCTGAGACAATCCATTTACTCTTAGTCTGAATTCACTATGCCCTTGTCATTCTAATGCCACCTAGTGACAGAAGAGCGAGGTGCACACATCCAGAGTTACAGAAAAGTCAGTGGATCCCCCTAACAATTAGCCAGGCTAGTTACCACCTAGCAAACTAAATTTGTTAGCAACCCTGCCTATAACCAGGGTGCTACAATTATATATACATATATATATATATATATATATATATATATATATATATATATATATATATATATATATATATATATATATATATATATATATAATGTGTATGTGTATGTGTATATGTATATATATATATATATATATATATATATATACAGTTGTGCTCATAAGTTTACATACCCTGGCAGAATTTATGATTTCTTGGCCATTTTTCAAAGAAAATTAATGATAACACAAAAACGTTTCTTTCACTCGTGGTTAGTGTTTGGCTGAAGCCATTTATTATCAATCAACTGTGTTTACTCTTTTTAAATCATAATGGCAACAGAAAATACCCAAATGACCCCGATCAAATTTTACATACCTGGTGATTTTAGCCTGATAACACACAAGTTGACACAAAGGGGTTTGAATGTCTATTAAAGGTAACCATCCTCACCTGTGATCTGTTTGCTTGTAATTAGTGTGTGTGTATAAAAGGTCAATGAGTTTCTGTACTTCTGACAGACCCTTGCATCTTTCATCCAGTGCTGCACTGATGTTTCTGGATTCTGAGTCATGGGGAAAGCAAAAGAATTGTCAAAGGATCTGCAGGAAAAGGTAGTTGAACTGTATAAAACAGGAAAGGAATATAAAATGATATCCAAGGAATTGTGAATGCCAATCAGCAGTGTTCAAACTCTAATCAAGAAGTGGAAAATGCCCTCCAGGCATATCTACCCTTAATCTATCCATTATTATACAGTGTATCCGGAAAGTATTCACAGCGCTTCACTTTGTACACATTTTGATATTTGACAGCCTTATTCCAAAATGAATTTAATGTATTATTTTTCTCAAAATTCTACAAACAATACCCCATAATTATGTGAAAGAAGTTTGTTTGAAATCTCTGCAAATTGATTAAAAATTAAAAAATCCCATGTACATAAGTATTCACAGCCTTTGTCATGACTGAAATTGAGCTCAGGTGCATCCTGTTTCCACTGATCATCCTTGAGATGTTTCTACAAATTGATGGAGTCCACCTGTTTATATAAGGTCCACAGTTACCACTGCATGTCAGAGCACAAACCAAGCCATGAAGTCCAAGGAATTGTCTGTAGACCTCTGAGACAGGATTGTATTGAGGCACAGATCTGGGGAGATAGAAAAAATTCTGCAGCATTGAAGGTCCCAATGAACACAGTGCCCTCCATCACCCGTAAATGGAAGAAGTTTGGAACCACCAGGACTCTTCCTAGAGCGGGCCGTCTGGCCAAACTGAGCAATTGGGAGAGAAGGGCATTAGTCAGGGAGGTGACCAAGAACCAGATGGTCACTCTGACAGAGCGTCTGTGTTTCTCTGTGGAGAGAGGAGAACCTTCCAGAAGAACAACCATCTCTGCAGCATTCCACCAATCAGGCCTGTATGGTAGAGTGGCCAGATGGAAGCCACTCCTCAGTAAAAAGGCACATGCCCACCTGGAGTTTGCTAAAAGACACCTGAAGAACTCTCAGACCATGAGAAACAAAATTCTCTGGTCTGATGAAACAAAGATTAAACTCTTTGGCCTGAATGGCTAATGTCATGTCTGGAGGAAACCAGGCACCACTCACCACCTGGCCAATACCATCCCTACAGTGAAACATGGTGGTGAGAGCATCATGCTGTGGGGATGTTTTTCAGCGACAGGAACTGGGAGACCAGTCAGAATTTTGGGAAAGATGAATGCAGCAATGTACAGGGGCATCTTTGATTAAAACCTGTTCCAGACCGCTCTGGACGTCAGACTGGGATAAAGGTTATCTTCCAATAGGACAACGACCCTAAGAACACAGCCAAGATAACAAAGAAGTGGCTACGGGACAACTCTGTGAATGGCCTTGAGTGACCCAGCCAGAGCTTGAACTTGAAACCGATTGAACGTCTCTGGAGAGGTCTGAAAATGGCTGTGCACCGACACTCCCCATCCAGTCTCATGGAGCTTGAGAGATCCTGCGAAGAAAAATGGAAATGCCACTGGAGAAGGGAGCAGTAATGGAGCCTCTGTAGATGATCCTCGGGCTAGCACCCCTGCAGATGGTGTAATTTCAGCAGCGTGTACTATCAGCAACGCCCGGAAAGCCGAAAGCCGGAATCGGAAGTGCACCTCAGCGTCGAATGCAAGCTCCGTAGACTGGAAGTGACGTGGTGTTACTGCTTCCTTCTACAGCGGCCTGCCAGCGGCTCATCATCCCCATCGGGACACAGCTCATCTCCCCACGGACCCCGGAACCCTATTAATTTTACATGCCTGATTACTTCATCCCTTTGTGAGTAGCCATTTGGCTGTTTGTTATATTATATTAAATGCATCCTTAAATACTGCACTTAGTCTGGCGCACCTTGTCTCTTTCTACACCCCTAAGTGAAAATGTCCAAATTGGGTCCAAAGTGTCAATATTTTGTGTGGCTGCCATTATTTTCCAGCACTGCCTTAACCCGCTTGGGCATGGAGTTCACCAGAGCTTCACAGGTTGCCACTGGAGTCCTCTTCCACTCCTTCATGACAACATCACGGAGCTGGTTGATGTTAGAGACTTTGTGCTCCTCCACCTTCCATTTGAGGATGTCCCACAGATGCTCAATAGGGTTTAGTTCTGGAGACATGTTTGGCCAGTCCATCATCTTTACCCTCAGCTTCTTTAGTAAGACAGTAGTCGTCTTGGAGGTGTGTTTGGGGTCGTTATCATGTTGGAATACTGCCCTGCGGCCCAGTCTCTGAAGGGAGGGGATCATGCTCTGCTTCAGTATGTCACAGTACATGTTGGCATTCATGGTTCCCTCAATGAACTGTAGCTCCCCAGTGCCGGCAGCACTCATGCAGCCCCAGACCATGACACTTCCACCACCATGCTTGACTGTAGGCAAGACACACTTGTCTTTGTACTCCTCACCTGGTTGCCACCACACATGCTTGACATTATCTGAACCGAAGAAGTTTATCTTGGTCTCATCAGACCACAGGACATGGTTCCAGTAATCATGTCCTTAGTCTGCTTGTCTTCAGCAAACTGTTTGCGGGCTTTCTTGTGCATCATCTTTAGAAGAGGCTTCCTTCTGGGATGAAAGCCATGGAGACCAATTTGATGCAGTGTGCGGCGTATGGTCTGAGCACTGACAGGCTGACCCCCCCACCCCTTCAACCTCTGCAGCAATGCTGGCAGCACTCATACGTCTATTTCCCAAAGACAATCTCTGGATATGACGCTGAGCACGTGCACTCAACTTCTTTGGCCGACCATGGCGAGGCCTGTTCTGAGTGGAACCTGTCCTGTTAAACTGCTGTATGGTCTTGGCTACCGTGCCGCAACTCAGTTTCAGGGTCTTGGCAATCTTCTTATAGCCTAGGCCATCTCTATGTAGAGCAACAATTCTTTTTTTCAAATCCTCAGGGAGTTCTTTACCATGAGGTGCCATGTTGAACTTCCAGTGACCAGTATGAGTGAGAGGGATAACACCAAATTGAACACACCTGCTCCCCATTCACACCTGAGACCTTGTAACACCAACAAGTTACATGACGCCGGGGAGGGAAAATGGCTAATTGGGCCCAATTTGGACATTTTCACTTAGGGATGTACTCACTTTTGTTGCCAGCGGTTTAGACATTAATGGCTGTGTGTTGAGTTATTTTGAGGGGACAGCAAATTTACACTGTTATACAAGCTGTACACTCACTACTTTACATTGTAGGAAAGTGTCATTTCTTCATTGTTGTCACATAAAAAGATATAATAAAATATTTACAAAAATTTGAGGGGTGCACTCACTTTTGTGAGATATTATATGTACAGTTTTATATTTTTTATAAATTTGCAAAGATTTTAAATAAACTCCTTTCACATTGTCATTATGGGGTATTGTTTGTCGAATTTTGAGGAAAATAATAAATTTAATCCATTTTGTAAAAGGGCTATAACATAACAAAATGTGGAAAAAGTGAAGTGCTGTGAATACTTTCTGGATGCACTGTATACAGTGCCTTGAAAAAGTATTCATACCCCTTGAAATTTTCCACATTTTGTCATGTTACAACCAAAAACGTAAATGTATTTTATTGGGATTTTATGTGATAGACCAAAACAAAGTGGTACATAATTGTGAAGTGGAAGGAAAATGATAAACGTTTTTCAAAATTTTTTACAAATAAATATCTGAAAAGTGTGGCGTGCATTTGTATTCAGCCCTCTTTACTCTGATACCCCTAACTAAAATCTAGTGGAACCAATTGCCTTCAGAAGTCACCTAATTAGTAAATAGAGCCCACCCGTGTGTAATTTAACCTCAGTATAAATACAGCTGTTCTGTGAAGCCCTCAGTGGTTTGTTAGAGAACTTTAGTGAACAAACAGCATCATGAAGGCCAAGAAATACACCAGACAGGTCAGGGATAAAGTTGTGGAGAAGTTTAAAGCAGGGTTAGATTATAAAAAAATATCCAAAGCTTTGAACATCTCTTGGAGCTCTGTTCAATCCATCATCCGAAAATGGAAAGAGTATGGCACAACTGCAAACCTACCAAGACATGGCCGTCCACCTAACCTGACAGGCCGGGCAAGGAGAACATTCATCAGAGAAGCAGCCAAGAGGTCCATGGTAACTCTGGAGGAGCTGCAGAGATCCACAGCTCCGGTGGGAGAATCTGTCCACAGGACAACTATTAGTCGTGCTCTCCACAAATCTGCCCTTTATGGAATAGTGGCAAGAAGAAAGCCATTGGTGAAAGAAAGCCATAAGAAGTCCTGTTTGCAGTTTGCGAAAAGCCGTGGGGGACACAGCAAACATGTGGAAGAAGGTGCTCTGGTCAATTGAACTTTTTGGCCTAAAGGTAAAATGCTATGTGTAGCAAAAAAATAACACTGCACATCACCCTGAACACACCATCCACACCGTGAAACATGGTGGTGGCAGCATCATGTTGTGGGGATGCTTTTCTTCAGCAGGGACAGGGAAGCTGTTCAGAGTTGATTGGAAGATGGATGGAGCCAAATACAGGGCAATCTTAGAAGAAAACTATTGGAGTCTGCAAAAGACTTGAGACTGCGGCGGAGGTTCACCTTTCAGCAGGACAACGACCCTAAACATACAGCCAGAGCTACAATGGAATGGTTTAAATTAAAGAATCCATAAGATATCCTGACCTAAATCAAATTGAGAATTTGTGGCAAGACTTGAAAATTGCTGTTCACAGACGCTCTCCATCCAATCTGACAGAGCTTGAGATATTTTGCAAAGAAGAATGGAGAAAAATGTGCCTCTCTAGATGTGCAAAGCTGGTGGAGACATCCCCAAAAAGACTTGCAGCT
This sequence comes from Aquarana catesbeiana, assembly GCF_042186555.1. NCBI lineage: Eukaryota > Metazoa > Chordata > Amphibia > Anura > Ranidae > Aquarana > Aquarana catesbeiana. The sequence goes on from NC_133333.1 coordinate 241,894,079, forward strand.
GTAATTGCAGTGAAAGGCGGTTCTACAAAGTATTGACTCCGGGGGCGCCATACAAATGCACGCCACACTTTTCACATTTTTTTTGTAAAAAATTTTGAAAAACGTTTATCATTATCCTTCCACTTCACAATTATGTGCCTTTTTGTGTTGGTCTATCACATAAAATCCCAATAAAATACATTTACATTTTTGGTTGTAACATGACAAAATGTGGAAAATTTCAAGGGGTATGAATACGTTTTCAAGGCACTATATGTGCTCCAACTCAGGAGACTCAAAATTTTAGAGTTAGGACTGCAGTGCAGCGGGGTGCTGTGACGTGGCCTCTGCAGCTTACGCATGTATTTGCAAATGTGTGAAAAACAAACCCTTTGTTTTTAACGTGAACTGTAATGCCGCGTACACACAAGCAGATTTTTCTGTCGGAAAAATCTTGGATGGTTTTTCCGATGGAATTCCGCTTAAGCTTGGCTTGCATACACACAGTCACACAAAAGTTTGCTGAACTTTCGACCGTCAAGAACGCGTTGATGTACAACACTACGATGAGCTGAGAAAATGAAGTTCAATGCGTCAAATTGTTTCCAAGCATGCGTAGGAATTTTGCACGTCGGAATTGGTACAGACGATTGGAATTTCCGATCGAAACTTTTTCCGACCGAAAAATTGAGAACCTGCTCTCAATCTTTTGCTGGCTGGAATTCCGCCAGCAAAATTCTGATGGAGCATACACACGGTCGCATTTTCCAACCAAAAACTCTCATTGGACTTTTGCTGGCGGAATTTACGATCGTGTGTACGGGGCATTAGGGTCAATTCGGTTTGTTGCAGGCTGGCAGGTAAGTGAGCTGGGAATTTTTGTTTGTTGTTTTCTGATGTGTGAAGCAGAGGCTACAGCTCTCAAAAAGCTCAGGAAAGCGTGGGGCAGTTGGCGCCCGGACAAAGCAGAGCTTGGACTTTCTTAGCAGCGTTTCCAGCTGTTCAGGATCTTTGCCAAGGGTAAAATCTGCACTTCAATAATCACTACTGGAGGGCCAGAATACAGCCGCACGATATGGTTTGCTGCTGCCAAACTATCAAGAGTTGGTGAAACCGCTCATTGTCATCCACAGTGCTGTTCTTCAGAGACATAGCAAGAGACCAATGTGGGGCTCCATCTACCTCGGTAACTGTGCTGCAGCGCTGGTGAGAGGTTTGTTAACCCGCTATCTACACTGTTGGCAGGAACTGAGTTTCCCCAGAAGTTGGCTAATGACCATATTTTCTACAAACGTACATAGACTCACTTTAAGTAACTAGCAGAAAGAAACACTATGGGGTTGATTAAATCAACCCATGTGTTTCTTTCTTTTTTGACTGACCTTACATTTTTCCTATCATTATATCTTTGTCCTCCTGACTATTCTACAACCAAACCAAGGACTAGTCCAGTGTTTCAGTAAAGCCTCTAACACAGATGCAGGCCTCCTAAGCATTCTTAAAAGTGCATCAATGCCAGAAGGACCACAACAATTACCAGCAGAAAAAAAACCTCAAAGACTGCCCAATTTCACTCAATTCTGCCCTCACACCACCTTCTCTTATCTGCTTTGGTCTGGGCAAGCCTGGGTGGTGTTCTTTAGGCAGCTTTGGTCCTAACATGGCCACCCCAGTGCATTTTTGGGCAATATAGTTCTTCAGATTTTTTACATATCCGACTCTTTTGCTGCCCCTTTGTTGCACACCGAGTGAGTGTTACTGTTTAAGCTGACCTGGGTGGCTTGGGAAATTGTAGACTACATTGTTTTAGCCATTGCTATATATACAGTTGATAAATATATAAATATATGCAGTGGCGGCTGGTGCTCCATTTGGAGGGGGGGGGGGGGGGTGGCAGCAAACAAATCAATCGCCACCCCCTCCCCCCGTTCATTCAGTCTGTCAGTGAAATCCCCCCCCTGCGGTCGGTCCGTCAGTCAAAATGCCCCCACCCCCGTCGCTCGGTCAGTTGGCAATACAACACACAACCCCCCCCCCCTGTCAATCAGTTTGTCCACCCACAAAGCCCCGCACTTACCCTTTCTAGGTCACAGGCAGCTTCAGCGGCTTCCCCCTGCGTCTCCTAGGTGGCTTCTCCCTGTGCCTTCTGCTCCTGGCCAATATGGACGCTTCTCCTCTCAGCCAATCAGGTCTCAGGACCCACTTCCTGATTGGCCAGGAGGAGAAGCAGGAAGACAATAGTGAATATAATTTGCTATTATCACCCAACTGGGTGGGCTCCGATACCACCCTTTTTTGAAGCCAATTAGAGCCTCAGGCTCTAATCATGTCCTTCTAAAAAAAACCCCATTGGAATCCATGTGTCCGGCTCCCTGCATGTAGATTAGAGACCGGGCGCATGGATTAGGGGGGGCGGCGACCCTGCACCCCTAATGGAGCGGCCACCACTAAATATATGTTTATATGTATTCTTATCTTGAGTGCACAATCACTTTTTTGCCATTCACTGCTGTATCCTTTTATCACACTGTTTGTCATGTAGCACCCTGGTCCTAAACAGGGCTGCTAATAAATCTAGTTCTGCTAGGTGGTAACTAGCCTGGCTAATTGGTAGTTTGATTCACTAATTTCTGTACTAAGTCTGAGTTTAATTTGTAGTCTCTTTCTTTTGTCAATAGGTGGCACTGTCGCTTTTGGCATTAGGGTGATGGATTACTGTGAATTCAGGTGATGGGTAAATAAGTTGTCTCAGCCAATCAGCAAGAGTTTCTTTGGCCTCTGTGCATGCTGGGATAGGCTATTTATTCGGGAGGAGTCAGGTGGTCAGGGTTCTTCCCGCCCGGGGATGCGGCCTGGGTCAAGGTGTGGCAAAACAGTTCCTGGTTGCTAGGTCTGAAGCCTCAGGCCTATCCAGGAGTCATATTGGCTGCTAGGTCTACGTAAAGGCCTATCCAGTAATTCAAGGTTCCGCAAAGAAGGAGCAGCAAAGGTTAAAGAGTAACTCCACTTTTGTTTAGAAAGAAGCATTCACCCCCTGGGTGATATATGTACATTACAAGGATTTAAAAAAACTTTGTTGCAGATTCCTACCTTTTGTTATTCTGAAGAAATCACTCTTTGTTCATCTGTGCCCATGTTGGAAAGTGAGTCTAATGGGAATTGTTTCATAATTATCAATCAGCTGTGGCAGCTGCATGGCACTAATGAGGAAAGCTGCCTGGCCTGCATCCCTTTAGATGTGTTCCTATTGGGAGTATCTCACCAAAAATGACATTTTTGTTCCAAGGGATGCCTGAAATCTTAGTGAAGACCTCTGTGAAAATCAGTGAGCCAATAACACAAGCAGGAAAAGCAGAGTTAGTGGTAACTCTGTTTCCAGTAGTCTTCCAGGGCAGCTCTTGAGAGGACGGAGCTCCTCCTCACACACACAGGAAACACATTGCCAGTAATTTCTTTAAAAGGCGGTCCCTCAGGTCCCTGGTTAGTCATCCAAGAGAACCGAAGGCCAGAATCTGAAAGACATAAAAACACAACACAACCCCACAAGGTTAGACATTAGGGTGGGATTGTGCTGCAAGAAGACTACTGGAAACAGAGTTACCGGTAAGAACTAACTCTGGTTTTCCCCCAGTCGTCTTCCAGGTCAGCCCTTGAGAGGATAACCAAGTACTCACAAGACTATGGTGGGACAAGGGCTTGGAGGACTTTCCTACCAAAAGCCTGGTCCTGGCTGGATATCAGATCCATCCTGTAATGCTGAACAAAGGTCGAGAATCTTGACCAAGTTGCTGCCCTGCAAATTTGCTCTGGAGTGGCTCCGGCCTTCTCTGCCCACGAGGCTGCCGAAGCCCTTGTAGAATAAGCCCTTTGATCTTTTGGTGGATTTATCTCAATAACTCCGTAGCATTCCAGTATAGCTGTCCTGATCCATCTGGCTAGCGATTTCTTGGACGCTTGTTTACCTTTCTGTTTGCCAGCGTACAGGACAAATAGAGCGTCTGATACTCTGAACTCATTGGTGACTTCAAGATACTGAAGGAGACATCTTCTAACATCTAGAGGGCTTAGTTTTTGCTCTTTCCTGTTAGTTGGTGAATTACAAAATGAAGATAGTATTATATCCTGGGATTTATGAAAAGTTGACGTCACTTTTGGTGTAAATCCCGCATCTGTTTTAAGGACGATTCTATCATCATGAATTTTTAGAAAAGGCTCTCTGACAAACAGAGCCTGGATTTCCCCTATCCTACGTGCTGTAATGATAGCCCCAAGGAAAACGGTTTTGAGTGTCAGGAAGCATAAAGAGGTTTCTTGTAGCGGCTCAAAGGGATTTTTGATGATCCCCCGTGGGACATTTTTGTGTCTTGGGTGGTCTGTATTTTGCCAACGCTCTGCAAAAGTGAGAGACCAATGGGTCTTCTTGTAGTGTCCATTCTAGATACACCGACAGCGCTGCTATCTGGACCTTCAGCGTACTGAGCGCTAGACCTTTATCAGCACCCTGCGGTAGGAACTCAAGAAAAGTCAGTGTATCCATCTTTTCTCTGTTATTTTCAGTGCACCAGCTGTTAAATTTTCTTCAGGTTTTTCTGTAGATGGCCCTGGTGTTCAGCTTCCTAGTGCTCAGAAGCGTCGCCACCACTTTATCTGAGAGTCCTTTTGATCTCAAGATGTCTTCCTCAGTAACCAGACCGCCCATTTGAAGCTTTCTTGTCTTAGGCCTGTTAGGGGTCCCTGACACATAACGTCGTCCCTGTGAGGAAGTAGCCACGGTTCTTCTGCTGAGAGACTGAGGAGCTGAGAGAACCAGGCTCTCTTGTGCCAATATGGTGCTATCAGTATGAGCTTTGTTTACTCTTGTAGGAATTTCTTCACTACCTGAGGAATCAGATGTACCGGAGGGAAGGCGTAGCACATCTTGAAATTCCATTGGTTTTGGAGTGCGTCTCTCCCTAGAGGCCAGTCTTGCAGGTTTAGCGAGAAGAAACGCTTTACCTGAGTGTTTTTCCGGAATGCAAACAGATCTATATTTGGTACTCCCCAGCGGGCTGTAATTTTCCTGAACACCTCTGGGTGTAATACCCATTCCTTTTGGGAGATCTCTTGGCGGGTGAGGAAGTTCGCCACTTGACATATCTGGTTGGAGATTTGGCTTAAGGAGGGGCTCCCCGTGTCCCCTTGTTTGTTTACATAAGCCACTGCTGTGGCATTGTCCGGCAAGATCAGGGTGTAATGATCTCCTTAGTTGGTCTTTGAAGTGTTCTATGGCTTTGGCTTTTGGCTCCCTCCAATACGAAGATGCCTGGGCTTCTTCCGGGGACCATCTCCCCTGAGCAGGTTGCCCTGCTAGGTGGGCTCCCCATCCCCAACTGCTTGCATCTGTGGTCAACTTCCGTGAGGTTGGGAAAGACTATGCCAGAGTAAAAACCCTTTTGTTTCTCTTCCTCTGGGACTGGAGTAAGGTCCTACAATCTCCCCCAGCAACAACGGAAGAGCCCTTGCTTTTTCGGGATCCCTGAGAAGTTTTGTTAATAGAAATCTCTCTGGAGGACAACCCCTCATGATGATGCCTAGAACGAATTGATTGGCTGTCGTCTTCTGCCATTGAGGTAGGAAGTTAGCCAGCCTTCCTCCTACTGGCGATCTGTCATCATTGCTTTGGGGTTTGGTTAGAAGAGCCAAAGAGGAGGTTACACTTCGGCTTCCCCTTGTGACCCGTCCAGTTCTTTTTGGGGTAGTTTTTCTTTTCTTCTTGTGGATGCTCTCTTGGTCCACGAAAAAACCACTTTTGTGGAGGTTTGCGCTTTTCGGTCAAGAAGGTTTTCTTCCTGTCTGCCATTCTTTCTAGGGCTTTGTCCAAGTCTGTCCCGAAAAAACAGTCTCCGGAGAAGGGGAGGTTGAGAAGTCTCATTGCGGATGCAGGGTCCCCTGACCAGGTCTTCATCCAAATAGCCCATCTGGCTGCCACGGCTAGGCCTCCTGATCTTGCTGCCAGTTTGACGGACTCTGCGGACACATCTGCTATGTAGCCGACTGCTTTAGAGAGGACTGGTATGGTCTTCAAAATGTCTTCCCTAGGCGTGCCATTTTTTATATGGTCTTGCAGTTGGGAAAGCCAAAATTCCAGGTTTCTTGCCACGCAAGTGGTGGCGAGTGCCGGCTTCAGGCTGGCGACACTTGTTTCCCAAGCTCTCTTTTTTTTTTTTTTTAAATTTCTTTTTATTGAGTTTTGCAGTATAAATTGTACAGCTGGGTGTGTCAACGTGACACCTTCCCAGTGAAACTTGGCCTCGCAGGGCCTAACATATCTAAACCCTACCAATTACAGTCTACGCCTACCCCGAACCCCCTTCCCTTTACTCCCCCCCTCCCCCCCTCCCATAAACCTGTCACGGCACAGGGACAATACTTTAGCAGGCTGATAGTTTAGTCTTATATATTACATTTGTTCTTTTGCTGTATCACAGTAACTTCCAACTACTGTTTTGTTTCCTTTGTCTTAGTTTTCTTTCCCTCATATAGATATAGTATTCTTTGTCTTTATAATTAGCATTTGAGTTAATATTAATCAAATGTACACACCCTGGAATAGGTCTCTATCCCACCGTAGTGTTGGACTCCCACCACACCTTCCATATTTTGTCAAACTTTTTCTCACAACCCCTTGCTCTATATGTTGTCTTGTAGAACGGAAGCATATTATTGACTAATTGTTTCCAAAACCTTCCCTCTGGAGCGTCCTTGCTTTTCCATCTAAGGAGGATTGCTTTTTTCCCATAGAATAAGAGAATGGTTATTAGCGTTCTTAAGGCCCTGGTTGGAGCCAGGTCCTCTACTAGCCCCAATAAGCAGACCCTAACTGTCACTGGGATGGGAATTGAGATCAAGTCTGAGATGCACTGCGTAATTTCCTTCCAATATAATTGGATAAGTGGGCATGACCAAAATATGTGTTCCGCATTAGCTGGAGAGAAAGAGCATCTCCAGCACTTTGCTGTGTCTCCCCCATACATTTTTGCAAGTCTAGCCGGGGTATAATAGCTTCTATGTAAAAACTTAAATTGAATCAGTCTGTCTCTTGCTGCAACTAAGTACTTAAAGGGTTGCGTCCATAGATCGTCCCAGTCCTCCCCCTGTAGCTCTGGAACCTCGGTCTCCCAATTGGTTCTACATTTGAGAACCGCCTTAGGGGTAGTTTTAAAAAGTTCTTTGTACGTTACTGAGAGAACTTTGGGCAGTTCCTCGTCTGTCAACAGATATTCCAGAGCTGATGGCTGGGATTCCACCCTCAGCTCCCCAAATTGTTTTTGGAATGCATGCCTAATTTGAAAGAAACGAAAGAGGTATGAGTTTGGTAAGTCATGTCTGGATTTGAGCTGTGAAAAGGTCAGAAGCTCACCAAAAGATGTGATGTCCTTCAGAGTTTTGATACCTTTTACTACCCATATCATTGGGTCCGGGAGACTATAAAACTGCGGGAGTAAAGGATTCATCCATAATGGTGTGGATGGGGAGAAACCCAGGTAGCTAGGAGAAGATAATTTTACTGCCAAACCCCAGGCTCTTATTGTGGCTATCATTGTTTCTGTAAGTGGTAAGTCTGTTTTAATACCCCTAAATAGGGCCAGTCGTAGGCTTTCGTATGAACCTAGATGAGCTGCTTCCAAAACCGTGGCCGCGTCCCCATCGTCTGACATTAGCCATCTGCGGGCAAACACCATTTGTCCCGCTAGATAGTACTTGTGCCAATCCGGTAACGCTAGTCCTCCCTGTGCACTAGGTTCCTGTAGAACCCTGAGACCCACCCGGGGAAGCTTCGGTGTCCACAAAAATGAGACTATCAGACTATCTATGCGCTTGAAGTAAGCCTTTGGTATCCAAACCGGGGCGTGTCTGAGAAAATATAGGATTACCGGTAAAATTTTCATTTTTATAAGGCATATTCTCCCTATCAGGGAAAGGGGCAATTTGGCCCATGCCTGAAATTTTTGTTTAATGAGAGCTAGCAGTGGTAACAAATTTAATCTGAAATAATCCTGAACCTTCGCCGTTGTTTTAACCCCGAGATATTTGAGTGTATCCACCCATTGCAGTTGGAGATTTGGGTCTGCTTTGTCTTTAGCTTTGATGTCTATAGGCAATATGGACGACTTACTCCAGTTTACCCTGAGCCCTGAAAAGAGGGCGAATTTGTTTAGGGTTTCTAATACCGCTTTTAAAGAGGCTGCCGGGTCATTTAAAAACAGAAGCATGTCGTCTGCATATAAGGCCAATGTTTCGTGAATTGTCCCCACTCTAACCGCCCCCACATTACTCGAGGATCTCAGTGCAATGGCCACAGGTTCCATTACCAGGGCAAATAGGAATGGGGATAGTGGGCACCCCTGTCTAGTCCCTCTACCCACCTCGAAGAAAGTAGACACCGAAGATCCCAGTCTAATAGCTACCTTTGGATTCTTGTATAGCATATGAATCCAATTTCTGAAGTTCAGGCCGAAACCCATAGCCTCCAGCACCCTAAACATAAAATTCCAATCGACTGAATCAAATGCTTTTTCTATGTCTATGGATACTACAATCCTTGTTTCAGAGTCTGAGGGTGGCAGCTGTAAGTGTGTAAATAGTCTCCTTAAGTTTGTGTCCGTCGATTTACCTGGCATAAAACCCGTTTGGTCGATATTTACTATGGCCGGGATCACCGTCGCTAGTCTTGTTGCAAGGATTTTTGTTAGGATCTTTAGGTCTGTGTTTAACAGTGCTATTGGCCTGTATGACGCACAGTCCGTAGGGTCTTTCCCTGGTTTTAACAGCAGGATCATATAAGCCTCTAGCATAGAGTTAGGGAGAGATGAATTTTTGTGACAGTGTTCCATGAGCCAATGAAGTCTGGACGCCAACTGTTCCACATTTTCTTTGTAAAAGTCCACGGGGAACCCATCCGGCCCCGGAGCCTTGTTAGATGGGAAAGCAAAAATAGCTGCCTGTATTTCTTTGATTGTTATGTTTGCCTCTAGAAATTGGCAGTCGCTATCTGACAGTCTTGGGATATTTAGCCCCTCTAGTAGTTCGTGCATTTCTTTTTTATCATATTTCGGGATTGGTGAGTACAGGGCGGAGAAGAAATCGACAAACTCCTGCATTATGGCGGCCGGTTCATTAACCAGAACTCCTTGCTTGTTTTTAATCACCGGTATATGAGCAATGGGTGATTGGTCGGCCACTAACATAGCCAGGAGCTTGCCATTTTTGTCCCCCTCTGCAAACACCCTGTGTGCCACCCTTGTTAAATCTGAGCTAGTTAAACCCTTTACATGTATAGATAATCGCCGTCTCGCCTCCAGCAGGGCTTCGTAGGAGGACCCATTGTTAGACCTAGCGTGAGCATCTGCGCAATCTCTCTCCCCCTGTTGTAATATTTCCATTTCCTCGTTTTCATTTACTCTTGCAGTTTTTATGGCTGATATGCATTCTCCCCTAATTACTGCCTTGAAGGAATCCCACACTATGGGTGGTTCGGCTGATTCCGAATTGACCTCCCAGTAAGATTTAGTGGCTTCCTCGATTTGCGTCGCCACCTGTTCATTTTGTAACCAGATAGTTGAGAGACGCCATCCTCTCCCCCTTGCCCCGGTTGGAAGGGACAGAGCCAGAGAGAGAGGATTATGATCAGATAGACCACCGGCCAGATATTCAACCCTCTTCACATATTGCAGTATTCGATTATTACCAAATGCAAGATCAATTCTTGCTGCCGACCTGTGAGTCGATGACAGGTGAGAATACCCTCTATCTGTTGGATGTTTCCATCTCCAAAGTTCAAGAAGGCCCGCCGTCATGGCCCATCCACAAAGGTCCGCCGAACTCGCCCTGCCCGGGTTGGAGGAGTCCAATGCTGCATCAAGTATCGCATTGAAGTCTCCCATCAGGAGCAGGGGGAGATGCAGAAATTGGGCCAATCGGGTCAACATGTCATATAACATTTGGATCTGGAATGGAGGAGGAATATAGACATTTACTAGTAGCATCCTATTATAATACACATCAATTACCAGTGCCACATATCTGCCACTAGGGTCAGTTATAACTTGGTGTACATTACACGGAATGGACTTGCTAACTAGTACCGAAACTCCCCTTGCATAGGTAGAGTAGGTGGAGTGGAAAGTTTTTTTTATCCAAGGTTTACGGAGAGACATCACCTTACCTCCGTCCAAGTGAGTCTCTTGCAAGAAGACTATGTGAGGTTTTGACTGTTTTAGGTATTGGAACACCGAGGCTCTCTTGAACTTGTTGTTTAGGCCTCTGACGTTCCAAGACACTATGTGCAAATTATCCGTCCCCGACATTTGTATGAAAATAAAATATGTCATCACCTTTCATAGGAAACTTTCCCCTCCCATGCAATGTATACCAGCTAGATAAGTGATCTATTTTACCTGAGTCGAACTGGGCCGTGACAAGTTTACTAAACACTCCCCCCCCTGCTATTATACCAGAGAACAACCCCAACCGAACGTAGAAAAGTCTGGCATGTAGCTTTCTCCCAAAAAACGAAAAAATAAAAAATAACGTGGACATCTGCCGTATACGGCGAAAGTCTGACAGCTCCTCTGATGTAGTGTTCGTCTTCCTTCTAGATGCTCCGGGTAAAATGTTCCTTGGAGCTTGAATATGTAGAGAAAAATAAGGGGACTTACATGACAGGAAGCCTTAGCAACGATCCCTCCGCCCGCTGATGTGTTTAATGTCAGGTGTGACTGGATCGGGCTCCATTAAATGTCCTTCAGGAGAGTCACTTCGCCCCTTCGGAAACTGGGGTCATGATATTACTGAGCCTCCGGGCCCTGTGTTGCTATAGTGTCTCCTTGCAATGGTGATGTTGCCTTCAGGGATGATCATGAATTCTCACTTCCACTTTCTGGCTGTGTGACTTATCATCCTGGTGCTAGGACTGCCGCAGAACAAATGGCAGTTTTCAAACTCCAACAGTGGGAATGAATTTAACAACAAATTACTTTTCTTTCAAGCAGTGACACCATTAAAGAGGGTGAACTGTAACAGTCTATTCAGTTGGCCTTTTCCCCAATATTGGTATTAGGAGAGTTCTTTGTCCATCCATTCGCATGCTTCAGCGGGGTTATCAAAGAATCTCACATTGCCTTTATACTGTATCCTGAGCCTGCTGGGATATAGCATACTGTATTGTACCTCCTTCTCCCTTAAGCGTTTTCTTATATCATTGAAGGAGCGACGCTGCTGTTGCGTGGCTGCAGAAAAGTCAGGGAATAGCATTATCTTGGCATTTTCAAATTTGAGTTCTTTGGCTTTTCTGGATTGCGTCAGGATCATGTCCCTATCTCTGTAGTTTAGGAATCTCACCAAAAAGGGTCTAGGGAAGGCTCCCGGTGGTCTTTTCCCAGTGGGAACTCTGTGTGCTCTTTCCACTATGTAAGTGGGGGGTAAATCTTCCAATGAGAGTAGCTTTGCGAAGAAATCTTCAGCGAATAACACTGGCCTGTCTCCTTCTGCACCCTCTGGAAGGCCGACCACCCTAACATTGTTTCGTCTTTGGCGGTCCTCAGCGTCGTCTGCTCTGCGTTGGAGGGAGTTTACTAGGCCGCGGAGTTCAGCAAGTTGATTACTCTGAGTGTGGGATGTGTCTTCAACCCCGGAAACCCTGTCTTCAACTGTGGTCAGCCGGCCTCTGATTTTGTCAAGATCATGTCTGATCAGAGTGCATTCAGCTGATAAATGATCAATTCTCCCCATTAGCTCAGACTTACTAGCGCTGATGGCTTCCAGGATCGGTCTTGTGATCGCCTCTGCATCCACCGCCACAGACTGCTCCTCTATTCCCTCCGTGTCAGCCAGCAGCTCCTCTGTGTCCTCTGTCTGCGCCATCATGGATGCTGTGTGCTTGGCGCTCTGTGCAGGCTTCCGGGAAGACAAGATGGCGGGGGCGGAGCCTCTGTCCGTCCCCTTTGTGGAGCGAGTCTTGCGCTGTTCAGTGTGGCCCTTCTGTTGCAGTTTGGAGGCCGCGGAAGGCATCTCTGTGAACCTCTCACCTTCCCCCAGGTGCCGGTTAGGTTTTAGAAAGGATCAAGGTGCTCCAATAATGCGGATTTTGCTCAGGATGGACGGAGCTCTGTAGAAAAGCTAGCTGCCTCGCTCACATCCGGCCACACCCCCTTCCCAAGCTCTCTTTAGGATAATGTCGCCCTCTTATCCATGCAATCTTTAAGATGGGTAAATCCGTGACATCCACCATTGACAGAAACCGTCACCACAGAGAAAGATGGAGGCTTACCAGACAGCCCTTGTAAGACAGCATATGATATCCTCCCCTTATGGCTGTTGTCCTCCCTGTAGATGGTTCCTGTTTGTGAGCGCTGTGTTGGTGGTTTCCAAATCGAGCCTCAGCAAAGCGAGGAGGGGAGAGGGGGAATCCCCTCTCAGCGATGGTTAAAATCCAAAAAAGAAGGGGAAGAAGAAACTCCAATAGTGTAAAAAGTTTAACTTCTTTTTATTAGTTAAATCGCCAACAAGCATCCATATATAAAAGTTCCTTGCAAGGAGTTTAAAAACAGCTCCAATGAATCAGAAAGTCCGCGCATGCGCAGTCCGTGCGTGCGTGTCTACCCTACGGCCGTTTCGTCAGAAATGACATCATCAGGGGCACGCCCACACGTCCGCGCATGCGCAATAAGTACCCAAACGGCGGAACGAAAAGGATCAGCCATTGGTCACTGGAGCAAGCAAAACAGCTGAAGTGACAGCCAAAAAAAACACTGATTGGTTCAGATGATACTTAGCCTGGTTTTAACACCTAGGGCCGCTTGAAACTATTATAGTGCCATCTTGTGGATAATGAACTTATTACCACAGCATTACGATTAATTTTAATTTGAACATAAAAAAGCTTTGAGGAGTTTCTAAAATAGTGCAAATGGCTGAAGGACAATTCGTGACACCCTTCTAAGAAAGAACATTTATATTGCACTAAACCTTCAATTAGGAGACTTAATTCCCACAATATCCTAAAATCATAACATAAAACATTTTAAAGTATTTAATCAAACCAAGAAACCAATAATGGTTGTATCAAATAAAATAAAAAATTAAAATAAAAAAATAAAATATAAGTATATAAAAAATATTAAAAATAATTAATATATTCCAAAATTAAAGGCAAGTAGAATATAATAATTTCACTTATTAGCCTTACAATAAATGTCGTTTAGAGGATTCAATATTGCTTGAACTATATAAAGCCAAAGAGGGATATGTTATACAGCCCTATTCACCTGGGGTGTGTGGGGGACATCAAAAAAATAAAAAATGGGAGAAATTATTCTTCAACCATTATTAATGAAGCAATTGATGTCCCACTCCACATTCAAACCTCCAGGGACATGACAATCCAGCTTATATATCCAATTGGTCTCACTTCTAGATATACTACGTTTACCATTGCTACCTCTCCAATGTGGTATATATTTTTCGAGGGCGACAAACATAGTACCAGTGGGATCCCTGTTGTGTTTAAGGTCATAATGTTTTGACACATTATGTTTGTCAAAACCCTTCCGGATATTGGTAAGGTGTTCCCCCAGTCGAACTTGCAACTTTCTAGTGGTGCGCCCAACGTATTCTAGACCACAGGGACACCTTAACAAGTACACTACGCACTTCGTAGTGCAGGTGATAAAGGATTTTATTGGGTATGTGATACCAGTACGTGTTGATGTAAACTCAGTTAATCGCCTACCTCTAAAAATATTCATGCTACAAATTTGACATTTCCTACAAGGGAAAAATCCCTTTAAATCCCCAAAGAAGGAAGGTCTAGTAGGTGGATCTGGAACGTTAGGTGCTATAAAGTGCCTAAGATTTGAGGCACCTCTGAAGAGTACGCAAGGATTGTCACCCAATAGCGGCCCCAGAATTCTGTCATTTTTAATGACAGGCCAATGTCTTTTGATTATACGTTTAATGGCCCAATGCTGGCTGGAGTAAGTGGTTAGAAAAGCCAGGCCAAAATCCTCCCTTTTATCCACTTGTGATGGTTTTTCCACTAAAAGAGTCTGGCGATCCCTGTTGCCCACTTCTGTTATTAGTGAGTCCAGCGACTGACCATCATAGCCCTTATTAAGAAATCTTAATTTCAGAACCTGAGCTTCTCTTCTATACTCGTCCAGATCGGAGCAATTTCTCCTGAGTCGCAAGAATTGACCCTTCGGAACTGCTGATAGCCAGGAACGGTGATGGCAAGAGTCAAGTGGAATATATCCGTTCCTGTCTGTCTTTTTAAAATATGTTGATGTGGTAATCCTTCCATTATCTATACAGATTTTTAAATCAAGAAAATGGATTTGAGTGGCATTGACCTCATGAGATAATACAATACCTCTATCATTATTGTTTAAAAAAGACAGAAAGGCTATGACAGATTCCGTGTCCCCGTCCCATATAAAAAGGACATCGTCAATGAACCTTTTCCAAAAAATAAGTTCATTGCGCCTGTTATGCAATACCACATCTTCTTCCCACTTAGCCATGAAAAGGTTGGCCATACTGGGAGCAAACTTTGCTCCCATGGCCACACCTTTCATCTGCAGAATTTTTCTTGCATCGTGACTCCAGTATTTCGACCACGCAAAAGAAATACGTGGTCGAACTACTGGATTTTTCGATGAAACACAATTATTTTTGGCACAATGGGACATACTATCTGCAGATGAAAGGTGTGGCCATGGGAGCAAAGTTTGCTCCCAGTATGGCCAACCTTTTCATGGCTAAGTGGGAAGAAGATGTGGTATTGCATAACAGGCGCAATGAACTTATTTTTTGGAAAAGGTTCATTGACGATGTCCTTTTTATATGGGACGGGGACACGGAATCTGTCATAGCCTTTCTGTCTTTTTTAAACAATAATGATAGAGGTATTGTATTATCTCATGAGGTCAATGCCACTCAAATCCATTTTCTTGATTTAAAAATCTGTATAGATAATGGAAGGATTACCACATCAACATATTTTAAAAAGACAGACAGGAACGGATATATTCCACTTGACTCTTGCCATCACCGTTCCTGGCTATCAGCAGTTCCGAAGGGTCAATTCTTGCGACTCAGGAGAAATTGCTCCGATCTGGACGAGTATAGAAGAGAAGCTCAGGTTCTGAAATTAAGATTTCTTAATAAGGGCTATGATGGTCAGTCGCTGGACTCACTAATAACAGAAGTGGGCAACAGGGATCGCCAGACTCTTTTAGTGGAAAAACCATCACAAGTGGATAAAAGGGAGGATTTTGGCCTGGCTTTTCTAACCACTTACTCCAGCCAGCATTGGGCCATTAAACGTATAATCAAAAGACATTGGCCTGTCATTAAAAATGACAGAATTCTGGGGCCGCTATTGGGTGACAATCCTTGCGTACTCTTCAGAGGTGCCTCAAATCTTAGACACTTTATAGCACCTAACGTTCCAGATCCACCTACTAGACCTTCCTTCTTTGGGGATTTAAAGGGATTTTTCCCTTGTAGGAAATGTCAAATTTGTAGCATGAATATTTTTAGAGGTAGGCGATTAACTGAGTTTACATCAACACGTACTGGTATCACATACCCAATAAAATCCTTTATCACCTGCACTACGAAGTGCGTAGTGTACTTGTTAAGGTGTCCCTGTGGTCTAGAATACGTTGGGCGCACCACTAGAAAGTTGCAAGTTCGACTGGGGGAACACCTTACCAATATCCGGAAGGGTTTTGACAAACATAATGTGTCAAAACATTATGACCTTAAACACAACAGGGATC
This sequence comes from Aquarana catesbeiana, assembly GCF_042186555.1. Classification (NCBI taxonomy): domain Eukaryota; kingdom Metazoa; phylum Chordata; class Amphibia; order Anura; family Ranidae; genus Aquarana; species Aquarana catesbeiana. The sequence goes on from NC_133333.1 coordinate 241,909,879, forward strand.
CCACTGGTACTATGTTTGTCGCCCTCGAAAAATATATACCACATTGGAGAGGTAGCAATGGTAAACGTAGTATATCTAGAAGTGAGACCAATTGGATATATAAGCTGGATTGTCATGTCCCTGGAGGTTTGAATGTGGAGTGGGACATCAATTGCTTCATTAATAATGGTTGAAGAATAATTTCTCCCATTTTTTATTTTTTTGATGTCCCCCACACACCCCAGGTGAATAGGGCTGTATAACATATCCCTCTTTGGCTTTATATAGTTCAAGCAATATTGAATCCTCTAAACGACATTTATTGTAAGGCTAATAAGTGAAATTATTATATTCTACTTGCCTTTAATTTTGGAATATATTAATTATTTTTAATATTTTTTATATACTTATATTTTATTTTTTTATTTTAATTTTTTATTTTATTTGATACAACCATTATTGGTTTCTTGGTTTGATTAAATACTTTAAAATGTTTTATGTTATGATTTTAGGATATTGTGGGAATTAAGTCTCCTAATTGAAGGTTTAGTGCAATATAAATGTTCTTTCTTAGAAGGGTGTCACGAATTGTCCTTCAGCCATTTGCACTATTTTAGAAACTCCTCAAAGCTTTTTTATGTTCAAATTAAAATTAATCGTAATGCTGTGGTAATAAGTTCATTATCCACAAGATGGCACTATAATAGTTTCAAGCGGCCCTAGGTGTTAAAACCAGGCTAAGTATCATCTGAACCAATCAGTGTTTTTTTTGGCTGTCACTTCAGCTGTTTTGCTTGCTCCAGTGACCAATGGCTGATCCTTTTCGTTCCGCCGTTTGGGTACTTATTGCGCATGCGCGGACGTGTGGGCGTGCCCCTGATGATGTCATTTCTGACGAAACGGCCGTAGGGTAGACACGCACGCACGGACTGCGCATGCGCGGACTTTCTGATTCATTGGAGCTGTTTTTAAACTCCTTGCAAGGAACTTTTATATATGGATGCTTGTTGGCGATTTAACTAATAAAAAGAAGTTAAACTTTTTACACTATTGGAGTTTCTTCTTCCCCTTCTTTTTTGGATTTTAACCATCGCTGAGAGGGGATTCCCCCTCTCCCCTCCTCGCTTTGCTGAGGCTCGATTTGGAAACCACCAACACAGCGCTCACAAACAGGAACCATCTACAGCAGGGGTCTCAAACTGGCGGCCCTCCAGCTGTTGCAAAACTACAAGTCCCATCATGCCTCTGCCTGTGGGAGTCATGCTTGTAACTGTCAGCCTTGCAATGCCTCATGGGAATTGTAGTTTTGCAACAGCTGGAGGGCCGCCAGTTTGAGACCCCTGATCTACAGGGAGGACAACAGCCATAAGGGGAGGATATCATATGCTGTCTTACAAGGGCTGTCTGGTAAGCCTCCATCTTTCTCTGTGGTGACGGTTTCTGTCAATGGTGGATGTCACGGATTTACCCAGCGGAATAATCACATATGTTTTTCATGGACACTATATTATAATTAAGCACGTCCTTATGACATTGGAATTTGCATTTAATACCCACTGATCCCTATTTGATAATTAGTGGAATATTTATGAGCACGGTTAATAGCACTAATGTTTTTGTGATTACAAACTTTATTTGTCTACTGTTGTGGTAGTCTTCCAGCGCTGCACTGTTTGTATATATATATTGTTTTGTGCCCCCTATCAGGGTTATAGTGTTTAGCTGCAGGATATTCAATTTAATTTAAAATTTAATCTTCATTCACAGTTTTTGGTCACATTTTTTGGCACACCTAGCGCAGATTTTTTTCTTTTTAGATAAACCTCTTTTTTTTGATACACACTATTTGCAGCTGGTGCATCCGTAATGGATATTTTTGACTACAGGTCTCAGACTGTTACTAACACAGAGGGTGTTTTTGATGGCAGGGATGACCCCAGGGATGACCTGGGCGGCTGTTTTTTGAAATTAAAGAATTTAACCATCACTGAGGTTCATACCAGGTGGGATATAGCATATTTAGAGGAATATGTTAGATTAAATATGGTCCCCCGGAGTCTCCGATGGGATGTTAATCCCCAAAAGGAAGATAGCGAGTTACCTGAATGGTTTAAATTTTTTAATGAAGCGGGTGTAAATTTCCTGCAATTTTTAATAGCAAAAAAGAAACGCAAGTTAATCACATTAGATTCGGAAATTAATAATATTAGAAGTAAGCTAACACCCTTCAAGGGGGAGACAGAATATATGCAAAAATCGGAAGCTTTAAAAAGCATCCTGATCAAAGAGGAATTGGAACAGAAAATAAAGAAGAAAAGGAAATATAATAGGGATATAAAGGACTACAGTGACAATGTGGTTTTTAAATGGCAGGTCGCCCCCCCCTCCCGAACCTTCATTGGCTGCCACCCCAGGGGATCAACCTCCTGCCTCCATGGTTAGTAATGGTGGTGGTGTGTACTACACCTCTCCCCTATCCCCCAGGGGTGGTAATGGTACACAGCAAAGGCGTGAGCGCTCTAGAATGAGAGGTGGAGGCAGGGGTTCCTTCCCCCGTCCTCCACATCAATCATCATCGCCTTGGAGACACAGGGCGGTACAACATACATGTCCCAATCACACTAATGTATATGACTCCAGGAGAAATAATGATACACGGAACCAATATGGTGTGGTCACTAGGAATAGGTTCATTCCATTATCTAGAGACAATGAAGCTCGTGATTCAAGAGCAGAGGGTAATTATGATGGGCCTCATTTGTCCCAGAATCAACGGGATTTTCAGAGGGTCAACAGGGGACCCCAAAAAAGAAATGGAGACGGAAGAGAGGGAGCAGAGGGGGGAGGAAACTTTACTCCAAAAAGAAGAAGGATTTAGATATTAGTGGTATCATCAATCTTAGCAACAAGGAACTATCTAAGGAGGAACTCTTAACCTTGAGTAAGGGATTAAAATATGCCCCCGCACGGAACCTTAATAAGTTCCAAACATTCATAGACATACACAAATATACGCGGAAGTTAAACATCAAAAGGTATGTTATGAGCAATCCTACCAGACAAGAAATGAGGGAAACCTCTACTGTTGTCCACTCTAACTTGGCTAACGCCTCGCTTTTTAACCCCCCGGGCAATCTGGCCCCGAATGTCAATATCTTCCGAGATTTGCTTATCAAGGATCTAGCTAATTTGAATACAAGAACCATTCGGCCTAAGCGAGATATTGCTGTGGGCATTGAGTCTCTTTGTAATAGAAAAGATATAGTAGTCCGCCCTGCCGATAAGGGTGGCGCCATTGTGGTTTTGGACAAGGAAGCTTATTCCAATGAGCTGTCAAGAATCCTTGGGGATTCTGAAACATACTCCCCTCTATTGGCTGATCCCACATCTAAATTTAAACAGAATTTAAAAACACTCATCCAGAAGGGCTATGATATGGGCATTCTAAATAGGAGAGAAAAAGAATTTTTGGTACCTTTGGCACCACGGAGGCCAGTTATGTACATCTTGCCAAAGATACACAAAACTTTGGCTAACCCTCCAGGGAGACCCATCATCAGTGGAATTGACTCTGTCACGTCAAGAGTCGGGAAGTATATTGACAAGTACTTACAACCACTGGTGATGGGTACCCCTTCCTTTTTGAAAGACACTAAGCATGTTATCAACTTGCTAGGAGAATTAGAATGGAAATCAACTTACTTATTGGTAACTGCGGACGTAGCCTCGCTCTACACGGCTATTTCTCACCGGCTAGGTCATGAAGCAGTGGAATTTTTCTTGCATCGTGACTCCAGTATTTCGACCACGCAAAAGAAATACGTGGTCGAACTACTGGATTTTTCGATGAAACACAATTATTTTTGGCACAATGGGACATACTATCTGCAGATGAAAGGTGTGGCCATGGGAGCAAAGTTTGCTCCCAGTATGGCCAACCTTTTCATGGCTAAGTGGGAAGAAGATGTGGTATTGCATAACAGGCGCAATGAACTTATTTTTTGGAAAAGGTTCATTGACGATGTCCTTTTTATATGGGACGGGGACACGGAATCTGTCATAGCCTTTCTGTCTTTTTTAAACAATAATGATAGAGGTATTGTATTATCTCATGAGGTCAATGCCACTCAAATCCATTTTCTTGATTTAAAAATCTGTATAGATAATGGAAGGATTACCACATCAACATATTTTAAAAAGACAGACAGGAACGGATATATTCCACTTGACTCTTGCCATCACCGTTCCTGGCTATCAGCAGTTCCGAAGGGTCAATTCTTGCGACTCAGGAGAAATTGCTCCGATCTGGACGAGTATAGAAGAGAAGCTCAGGTTCTGAAATTAAGATTTCTTAATAAGGGCTATGATGGTCAGTCGCTGGACTCACTAATAACAGAAGTGGGCAACAGGGATCGCCAGACTCTTTTAGTGGAAAAACCATCACAAGTGGATAAAAGGGAGGATTTTGGCCTGGCTTTTCTAACCACTTACTCCAGCCAGCATTGGGCCATTAAACGTATAATCAAAAGACATTGGCCTGTCATTAAAAATGACAGAATTCTGGGGCCGCTATTGGGTGACAATCCTTGCGTACTCTTCAGAGGTGCCTCAAATCTTAGGCACTTTATAGCACCTAACGTTCCAGATCCACCTACTAGACCTTCCTTCTTTGGGGATTTAAAGGGATTTTTCCCTTGTAGGAAATGTCAAATTTGTAGCATGAATATTTTTAGAGGTAGGCGATTAACTGAGTTTACATCAACACGTACTGGTATCACATACCCAATAAAATCCTTTATCACCTGCACTACGAAGTGCGTAGTGTACTTGTTAAGGTGTCCCTGTGGTCTAGAATACGTTGGGCGCACCACTAGAAAGTTGCAAGTTCGACTGGGGGAACACCTTACCAATATCCGGAAGGGTTTTGACAAACATAATGTGTCAAAACATTATGACCTTAAACACAACAGGGATCCCACTGGTACTATGTTTGTCGCCCTCGAAAAATATATACCACATTGGAGAGGTAGCAATGGTAAACGTAGTATATCTAGAAGTGAGACCAATTGGATATATAAGCTGGATTGTCATGTCCCTGGAGGTTTGAATGTGGAGTGGGACATCAATTGCTTCATTAATAATGGTTGAAGAATAATTTCTCCCATTTTTTATTTTTTTGATGTCCCCCACACACCCCAGGTGAATAGGGCTGTATAACATATCCCTCTTTGGCTTTATATAGTTCAAGCAATATTGAATCCTCTAAACGACATTTATTGTAAGGCTAATAAGTGAAATTATTATATTCTACTTGCCTTTAATTTTGGAATATATTAATTATTTTTAATATTTTTTATATACTTATATTTTATTTTTTTATTTTAATTTTTTATTTTATTTGATACAACCATTATTGGTTTCTTGGTTTGATTAAATACTTTAAAATGTTTTATGTTATGATTTTAGGATATTGTGGGAATTAAGTCTCCTAATTGAAGGTTTAGTGCAATATAAATGTTCTTTCTTAGAAGGGTGTCACGAATTGTCCTTCAGCCATTTGCACTATTTTAGAAACTCCTCAAAGCTTTTTTATGTTCAAATTAAAATTAATCGTAATGCTGTGGTAATAAGTTCATTATCCACAAGATGGCACTATAATAGTTTCAAGCGGCCCTAGGTGTTAAAACCAGGCTAAGTATCATCTGAACCAATCAGTGTTTTTTTTGGCTGTCACTTCAGCTGTTTTGCTTGCTCCAGTGACCAATGGCTGATCCTTTTCGTTCCGCCGTTTGGGTACTTATTGCGCATGCGCGGACGTGTGGGCGTGCCCCTGATGATGTCATTTCTGACGAAATGGCCGTAGGGTAGACACGCACGCACGGACTGCGCATGCGCGGACTTTCTGATTCATTGGAGCTGTTTTTAAACTCCTTGCAAGGAACTTTTATATATGGATGCTTGTTGGCGATTTAACTAATAAAAAGAAGTTAAACTTTTTACACTATTGGAGTTTCTTCTTCCCCTTCTTTTTTGGATTTTAACCATCGCTGAGAGGGGATTCCCCCTCTCCCCTCCTCGCTTTGCTGAGGCTCGATTTGGAAACCACCAACACAGCGCTCACAAACAGGAACCATCTACAGGGAGGACAACAGCCATAAGGGGAGGATATCATATGCTGTCTTACAAGGGCTGTCTGGTAAGCCTCCATCTTTCTCTGTGGTGACGGTTTCTGTCAATGGTGGATGTCACGGATTTACCCAGCGGAATAATCACATATGTTTTTCATGGACACTATATTATAATTAAGCACGTCCTTATGACATTGGAATTTGCATTTAATACCCACTGATCCCTATTTGATAATTAGTGGAATATTTATGAGCACGGTTAATAGCACTAATGTTTTTGTGATTACAAACTTTATTTGTCTACTGTTGTGGTAGTCTTCCAGCGCTGCACTGTTTGTATATATATAATCTTTAAGATGCCCCATATCTTTAAAGGCCAATGAAGATTTTTTGAAAACTTTGGATAGTGGCGCATCCAATTTAGGATTTTTATTCCACACTTCCTGTGCATCGTCACTGAAAGGGAACCGCTTCTTATGACTAGCTGCAAGGAAGGGCTTCTTTTCTGGGTCTGCCTGCTCATTCCTCATGACGTCCAACATCACCTGGTGGACCGAGAATATTTTGGACTTTTTCTTCCTAAGACCGTGGTACATCAGGTCATGTTTTGATGGTAATTATTTTTCTTCCTCAATCTCCAAAGTCTCATATATGGCCCCAAGTAAGTCTGCTACGTCTTCTAGGGACAATTGGTACTTGGGCCCCTTTTTTCTCTTCCCCCCCATCCTCCTGCTCTGAATCTGAGCTGTCGGTGGCTATTGTGCTAACTGCGCTGCTACCTGCTCGTTCCCTCGCCGTCTCCTGCGACCCTGAGGCAACTGATCTCGGTGAGGCTATGGGAGAGGAACTTCCAGAGGGAGCTGTTTGAGGTTTTATCTGAATTTTTTAAGATCCTTAAAGGTCGTAGCATCCCTCATGGATCCAAAAATCTTTGTGTAAATTGTATCAGACTGTCTATGCAAACTTGACATAGCGGTTCTGTGTATCCCAAGGGCATCTTGGTAGCACATTTTGCACACCGCTTCCTGGGAGTGGGCTTTGGGTCTTTAGAGGGCTTTGCCTGCCAAAACACAAAACATAGGTGCCCATGGCAGTGAAAAAAAAGCATCAGAATTTTCTTAGCCATTACAGCGTGCCCACCCAGTGACACCTGAACCCCCTGTAGTGCCCCAGCCTGCTAGAGACCACCACCAACGAGCCTTTTGTTCCCTATATGGACAAAAAAGGTAACCCACTGGTTCTTGCCTGTGTCCCGCTGGTGCCTGTGTCCATGGGAGCCTGGGCAGATGAGAGTTCATCTTCCTCCTGCATCCTGGAGCTTCTGTGACGAATCGCTGACTCCTGCAGCCGTGTCCACACAAAAAATGGCACCAGCCGGCCATTCCTGCTCTTTGCGCCTTTTAAGGGGGCCGGACCAGCTTCCCCAGCACACGCCGATGACGTTGTCTGCCCCCGGAAGCGACGGCCCGCGTGTTCTGGGTCAAACAGCCTCTGGCCACGGGTACAGGACCCCCGCCGGAGTCAGTCAAGGGGACGCTGTATCGGCGCCTATCTCCTCGCCTGGGCTCAGAGAGAGCTGAAATCTGGGACACCTCCTGCCCGCTGCTAAGGAGGGTTGCCCACGGCCACATACCTGTCCTCCTCCACGCCAGTACAACGTCTCCGGTAAGGTCCACTGACCCCCTGCCACTCAGAGGCTCCAATCCACTTTATTCCACACTTCCTGTGCTATGTCTGCTGCACCTGCTGGACCCCTGTCCTGGTCAGCCCTTGGGAGATGGAGCCCCTCAGGTCCTTTGGCAACATGTCTCCTCCGGTCGGAGGAAACACTAACGCCGCGTACACACGGTCGGACTTTTCGACCGGACTTGTCCGACGGACGCCGACGGACTAGATCTGGCGGACAATCCGATCGTGTGTGGGCTTCCCCGGACCTTCAGCGGACTTGCAAATCTCACGGACTTTAGATTCGGAACATGCTTCAAATCTTTACGTCGTAACTCCGCCGGACCCAGAAATCCCCTAGTCTGTATGCTAGTCCGACGGACGAAAACTGACGCTAAGGCAGCTATTGGCTACTGGCTATCAACTTCCTTATTTTAGTCCGGTGTACGTCATCACGTACAAATCCGTCGGAGTTTGGTGTGATCGTGTGTAGGCAATTCCGGTCGTTAGAAAGTCTGTTGAAAGCCCGCCAAAAGTCCGTCAAAAGTCTGTTGAAAGTCTGTCGGACGGGCTGTCAGACTTTTGTAGCTGAAAAGTCCAACCGTGTACGTGGCATAAGAGTGACCGGAGACCTGAGGGACCGTCTTTTAAAGAAATTACTGGCAATGTGTTTCCTGTGTGTAAAGAGGAGCTCCATCCTCTCAAGGGCTGACCTGGAAGACCATTGAGGGAAATTATGTTTCTGAGGGGCCTTCTGTACACATTCTGTGTACAGACTATCTCCAGGTAGCCATATTGCAATGTGTTTTCATAAAATTATAGTGACTGCAGGTTAAAAAACGAAAGGTTATTTTTAATAACATTCAATTACAATATGATTTGTGTCGCAATTGTATACGCTATATTATTTTTTTACCCTTTAAGCCCAAAGCCTGAGGCAGAACCACGTGTGTTAGAGGCTCAGCCAGAGGGAAGCCTGTTCGTTGCCGGGGGTAAAGGAGAAGCAGTTGCCAGAGGGATGACCACTCCTGTTACCGGAGGCAAGTTTGGAAGGGATGAAGTTCCGAAGGAGTACCAGAGCAGACCCTTCATTAGCCGGGGGCGGTGAAGTAAGTGGGAAAGCTTCAGTGGAGACTCATCCAGGAAGACAGTGGGCAGCTGTGAGTAAAGCTTGAAGATAAGTACAGCGGTTAGCTGTGGGTGAAGCTTGAGGGATCCAGCAGGTAGCTGAGAGTCCAAGAAGTCTAGTGAGAGATGGCGATCTGAGCTTGAAGATCTACAGGGGGATACTGGGAGAGAAGTTGTTGCTATAGGTGACAGCAATTGCTACAAGATACAGATCGCTGCATTCAGCTTAAAGGCCTTCTATCTGTATTGCTGTCTTCCTAGTTCTATTTTTGGTCTGCGGAGTTTGCCTTAAAGTGTAAGTAAACCCCCCTATCGTTTTCAGCCAAGGAAGCTGCCACCTTTGCCTCTGTTTAATCTACAACTGCCATGATGCTGCACATGTGATTAGTTATGACACCAGCCATTGGATGGTTTGACAGTTTGGTTGAGAGCACAACCAATGGGAGTGTTACATTTCCGGCACGTGCCGCAAATGAAACGGTTTTATGAATGGGTTTACTTCCGCTTATTGCTATTGCATTTGCCTAAGGGTGTCCTGTGCCCTAACCCTCTCTCCCACTGTTCCTGTGAAGAGAAATAAAATCTCTTTGTTAATTTTTACAAAAATTTACTGGCACCCAATCTTTCCACCTTGCACCACACCCACTATGCCTAGTAACCTGCACCCTGAGGAGGAATGTCAGTTCTGCCTGGCTCTGGGGGTCACCATCAGGCCCTTGGAAGTTGGAGATACCGCTAGAGTCGTATTGTTAATTATTATTAGACCCTTAATATGCAAGGTTTACTGTTATATACTGTGCTGGTGTTTATAGTTAGGTACACACTATTCGACCAAGTGGGCTGAACGAAAAAAAACTGAGGAGCTTGCTGCACTGATGTTAGTACAGCAATCTCCACACTGAGCTATTGTGTTCTGACAAAGGGATGCGCCCCCGCCCGCGCGCTAAAACATACCGGTCAGCGCTCTCAGCCATTGGCTAAAAGCACTGATTGGATGCCGAGCGGCAGATCTTTTTCAGTCATGCCCCTTCAACAGCCCTTAGCCCTTAAACAAGCCCTCACTGATCTCTGCAGCTATAGGCACTATGAAATAAGGGTTCATACACAAGGCCAATTAGGGTCATACACCGCAAAGATGTTTCCAATCAGCAGTTGACTCGAAGCCTGTACAAATCAATGACAAGCTGACACTGTCTGGATGTAATTGCAAATAAAGTGATTACCTGGCATTAGGGACAGTTCCCGTCCAGGGGTGAACATCCGTTCCTAACCACAGGTATCACTCCATGTGCAAGTTACATGCAGATAGTGTCGGCCTGCCATGGCACTCCAAACACGGCTAACAGTCACATGTTTTATGAGCAAATAACGCAATTTGCCAAACACGCTTGGCTCAGTGCCAAAAGTTGGTACTTCTTTGCCACGTTTGCTGTGTGACAGGCAGCCCATTTGAGTCATTGAGCTGTCACAACAAAAACGCTTGACACGCTGCTAAGCTCAGATATGAACGTAGCCTTAGGGTGTAACATTGCTCTCCCCCCCCCCACTTACCTGAATTGCTAAATTCTTCTCCCCGCTGGTTTCTGTTTAATTGCTCGGCCCACACAGTGAAAAGAAACAGTAGGTCTCAATGGAGCACAAGTGCGGTGACCTCGGTATGGACCTGAGGCTGGAGGAATAGTCTGCAAGAGATGCAAAAAATAAATAAATGCAACTTTTTTTTTTTTCAATATGGGTTAATTTTTTATTTATTTTTGAAATACGCCTTGAAAGGCTGGTTCATACCAGAGTTGCACAGGAACGTGGTTCTCGTTCCTGCGCATTACCCTGCAGTGCGATTTGGCAGCCTATGCATTTAAAAGCCCCCCTCCACCCCAGGAACACTCAAAAAGTAGTGCATGCACTACTTATTAAAAACTTGCTGCACCCACAGCAAATCGCAAAGGTAGTGCGTTTTAATCATGTTGCGGGAAATGCACACATAAAGCACCTTTCCCGCACTGCGTTCTAGTGTGAACCGCCACTAAAAGAACTACTAAAACAGATTTTCCTATGGGCCCATTCACACCAAAACGTGGTGCGGAAATGGCTCATTCCATGTGGGTTTCCCACACCGCCGGTGAATGCGCTGGTGCCAATGAATTGTTGATGGCACCCCAAATGTGTCCCACAAATGCAGCTTGTTTGCGCCCACCAGTTTGGTGCGGAGCATTCCACAAAAGTAGTGCTGGCACTACTTTTTCTGCATTCCAGTGCACTTTGCAGCCCATTCAAGTACATAGGCCTTCAAAACCACGCTGCGCAGGAACACATGGGAACCCACGCTTTCCAGTGTGAACCGGCCTTAACTAAATTACAGAAAAATTCTGTTAACAACAGGAGAAATAAAAGTGCACAGAACAGTAGTGCGCTATAATCACCAAAAACCGATTGCATCTGTTCTCATGTGCCTAGAAGGTGCAGACTGGGAAAAGCTGGCTTCTGATTGGATGCTTTGGGTTGCTCTACACCAGCGTGCCCTGCGCTGATGATATGTAATTGTAGGTCATCACGTTGTTAGCATTCCCTCTATGCTGTATGGAGTATTCCATTATTTATACATAATAATGGCATGTCACAGGTGAGGTGTCCTCTACACATCTGTCTGAGTAACAGAAGCGAGCGTCTGCTAATAGCGTCCAATCCATTCACGTAAGATTTGCTGCGTGGGCGTACAACTGATGCTCTTGTTACAGAAACCTGCAGAGAATCCTGACACTACATCACGATGCGTCTATTAGTATTCTACATTCATACATTCTCCCACGTAGTCGAGGAGACGGCGGGGGGGATCTGCAAAGTCACACGCACACCGCTGTCGTACTTGCAGACCGGAGTACAAAGAGCTGCGTCATTTATACTTGAAATAGAAGTGGAATGAGAATCCCCAGTAAACTCGCATAATTATTTGTGCTTTTAGAATGCATTTTTTTTTTTTTACCATGGCTGCATAAGTGCCTGTACTGAAGAATAATAATCAGATGCACACAAGCTTAATTTGCAGATTGAGAGATGGGTGCCTAAAGATCAGAAAAACCCAGCTTGATGTGGCAGTACCATTTAATGCGGGTTGGCTTCAGCAGGGTTGCCTACAGTGCATTGGGGTCAGAGGTGTATCTACCGCAAACATGGCGTTTGCCTTGGGCAGAAGGGACCAGTGGCGATGCTACAGGAGGGCAATTGCTGCCCCTAAGTATCTTGCCCCCCCCCCAGGGGCGGACTGTATTGGGCGGTCTCAGCTGGTCTCGGGCAGGGGGGTGGTCTCGCCTGGGCTGAGGCGCTTTTTATGAATGACAGCAACAGCCAGGACTGGCTGGGGAGGCGGGAGTGCTGTCCGCTGGCGCCGGGAGCCTCGGTGGGGTACTGCTGTCATTGGACTCCACTGTGATATGTGACTTACATCCATTCATTTACTATACAGCAGTGTTAATTTAGTCAACTCGTCCACTGGTGAAAATTAATTCCTTTTTCGTTAATGAACGAAAACAAAACGAAAATGTGCGTCAGGGACGTTTACGCTCGTGAACTAACTTCCGTTTTCCACAGGGCTCTGCCTGCTTCCGCTCCCAGCAAGCAGGTAACTGTGCAGCCAGCATTACAGGCCTCTGAATCCTCAGATGACTGTCCAGAGCAGCACTGTGCATTACAGGCCTCCGAGTCCCAAAGAGAGTCCGACTCATGAGTCATGACAACGATGGTCCAGGGCAGAAAGCACCCACTGTGAGTGTGTACATTACAGGCCTGAGGCCTACCCTCAGACCACCGTCTGTCCAGAGCACTGTGTGTGCATTACAGGCCTCCTCTGACCACTGGCATCCAGGGCACTGTGCATTACAGGCCATCCCTCAGATCTGCGACCACCATCCAGCACTGTGCAGCATTACAGACCTCCTCTGACCACTGGCATCCAGAGCACTGTGCATTACATGCCTCTCCTCAGAGTGACCACCATCCGTCCAGAGCATTGTGTGTGTGTGCATTACAGGCCTCTTCTAACCACTGGCATCCAGAGCACTGTGCATTACAGGCCTCCCTTCAGAGTGACCACCGTCCACCCAGAGCACTGTGTGTGTGTGTGCATTACAGGCCTCTTCTAACCATTGGCATCCAGAACACTGTGCATTACAGGCCTCCCCTCAGAGTGACCACCGTCAGCATTACAGTCCTCTCAGACCAGAGCACTGTCTAGCATTACAGGCCTCTTCAAACCAGCGTCCAGAGCACTTTGCAACAATACAGGTCTCCTCAGACCACAGTCCAGAGTACTCTGCATCATTACAGGTCTCCTCAGACCCCAGTCCAGAGCACTTTGGAGCATTACAGGCCTCCTTAGACCACTGTGCAGCATTACAGGCCTCCTCAGACCACCGTCCAGAGCACTGTGCAGCAGTACAGGCCTCTCCGCAGTCTCTGACCATCTCCCGTATCAAGTCCGCAGTCTCTGACCATCTCCTGTATCCTTGTCTGCAGTCTCTGACCATCGCCCATATCCTGTCCGCAGTCTCTGACCATCGCCGATATCCTGTCCGTAGTCTCTGACCATCGCCCATATCCTGTCCGCAGTCTCGGACCATCTCCTGTATCATGTCCGCAGTCTCTAACCAACTCCTGAGGTGGAGGTCAAACAGGAAGAGGTGGGGCCTAAAGAGGAAGGGGTGGAATTTACAGATTAAAGGGTAGATCTTAAACAGGAAGGGGTGGGGCAAATTTAGATAGGGGTTTCCTGATTTTAGTCTAGCCAAGGGCATCACAAAACCAAAATACACCACTGATTGGGGTACTGTTCAAAATGAATGGCATTGCAATGTGCCATAAAAGCCAGGACATAAAGAGCTGTCCCCTACATGAAAATCCCCTCTGACTTTTCACATTTTACCCTTTTTCCACTAAATATAGTGAATAAGCAGCTGCTGTTCCACCACACATGGAACAATACAAAGCCAATACTATGGTATACTGTGTGTGTAATAATGCAGAGCCAATGCCATGGTATATGCGGAAGAGTGCAGAGCCATTGCTATGGTATACTTGGAACAATGCAGAGCTATGGCATACAGTATGTGGAATAATGTAAAACCAATACTATGGAATACATGGAACAATGTACAGCCAATACTATGGTATATGTAGAGCAATGCAGAGCCAATACTATGGAATACATGGAACAATGCAGAGCCAATACTATGGTATACATAGAGCAATGCAGAGCCAATACTATGGTATACATAGAGCAATGCAGAGCCAATACTATGGTATATGTGGAGCAATGCAGGGCCAATACTATGGTATATGTGGAGCAATGCAGAGCCAATACTATGGTATATGTGGAGCAATGCAGGGCCAATACTATGGTATATGTGGAGCAATGCAGAGCCAATACTATGGTATAAATAGAGCAATGCAGAGCCAATACTATGGTATACGTAGAGCAATGCAATAGAAAACGGACGACATTCGGCCTGTGTGTACGGCAGTCTGTCGAAGGGTCATGACCGAAAAAGGCCTGCTGACCGACTCCCAATCAGTGCCCTCAGCCAATGGCTAAAAGTGCTGACCGGAGTGTTCTGGCAAGGGGGCTGCCCCCCTGTCAGAACACAATAGCACAGCAGAGAAGATAGCTGTACTGACATCTGATTGTTAGTACAGCGGCTACAACCTGAGCTGTCAGTTTTTAAAACTTGTAGTGTGTGTGAGGACAGATGACAAAGGTCAAACTATTATTCTGAAAAGCCTCTGTAACCATTGAAGAGCAAGGCCAAGCTTCTAGCAACTTTTGATCTTATGTTTTCTCTAACATAATAGGAACAATTGCTTATATGTGCCAATAGTTTACAATACATAATCACATAGCTAATACTATCCAATTGTCTTATTGTCTTCAAAGGGTCTCTTGCAAACACTTCTTGATGAAACAAATGTAATTTGTTTAAGAAATACACTAATCAAGACTGAATGTTGTTTAGCAGGCATATAATAGATACTTTGATGTCCTTCCTATCTGTTGTTGACTAACAGGGTGATCTATTTCTAAAGAATATTTAAATCACCACCTACACTTAAAGTAGAACTATAGGCAAAACTTTTTTTTTCATTTTGGATAGAGAAAGGGAGGGTTATAACCCCTCTCAGATTCTTTTTTTTCACCATCTGTGTCCCATTGCAGGGATTTACCTTCACTTCCTGTCCCATAGCCAAACAGGAAGTGAGAGAAAACCCTGCAAATGAAGGGATTCTCTTGGGGACCCCAGTCCCCAGGTCACCAGAACTAGTGTCCCCATTGGAAGATTTCCCTTCTATAACTTTTCTGGTGACAACCCAAACTTTGGAATTTTCTTTTACTTTCAATTTCAATAATAATAGTGTAGCAAGGTCCGAGACCTCTAGAGGCCTAATGGTGACCTCCAGAGTCAGGAACAGCTGACATCCTTCTGTGTAGAGTGGGTTACAAGGCATGGTGGGTGTACTGCAAGATGAAAAGGTGGGCGCCAGACACTTTTTGAATGCAAAGAAATGTATTGTCTCTCGAACAGAACTGTGGGAGGAGAGAGGGTTTAGGGCCAGGACACCCTTAAGTAGATGCAATGATAATTGGCAGACTCCGAGACTTCTATAGGTAGACAGCTATACAGGGGAAGGCCCCCAGCCAGACACCACTTCTGTATAGGTAGGATCGCTGTCTCCTATGGCAACAATCATGTAGCAGTTACTAACACAACTATTGACAACACAAACAGTTCTCCACTTACTCAACAGTCACTCACTGTAGGCCTTTACTCAATGAACTCCCAGTCTTTCACTAGATTTCGGATCCAATAGCCACTGGATCCCCTGCGCTCTTCTACTTTAGTGCTCAGTATCTTCCTCAAGCGTCACCCCTACTTCCTTCCTGGGTCCCTGGCTTGGCACTCACAGATACTCTACAAGCGATACCCCTGCTGACTTGCTAGGTCCCTGGCTTGGCACCCACTGAAGCTCCGCAAGCGTCACCTCTGCTGTCCTCCTGGGTCCCTGGCTTGGCAGTCACTGAAGTTTTCCCACTTCTTCACCGTCCACGGCTGGCGAGAAGACTGCTCTGGTACGGGCCTCAGCTTACTTACAGTGGTCTCCGGTAACAAGGTGGATGGTCCCTTAGTGGCGACAGCTTCCCGTTCTACCTCCGACCACAGCTGGTTCCCCGTCCGGAAAGAAACACTACTTCTGGTTGGGACTACTCGCAGTCCCAACCCTACGCTGCTCTCCCGCTCCTGGAAAGGCCCTCAGGCACCCTAGCAGCTAAACCTCCCTGGGATATGCCTCAGGCTTCTGGCCTAGCAGCCTGGGGCAGCACATCACATGTCCACCCAGACAGCCGTCCGGGTGGCACAGAGCCCCCCGATCACCTGACTCCACCCAAATAAATAGGCTCTCCCAGCAGGCCAAGGGACCAAAGAACATCCCTTCCCATTGGCTGAGACACCCCATCCATTCATGTCTGAGCTTGCAAAGCCCCTGTCTTATCTAATGTCACTAGCACAATGCCACCCAGTGACAGAAGAGAAAGGGTCCAGAGTAGAGATGAATCAATTGATCCCCTAACAATTGGCCAAGGCAACTATCGCCTGGTAACTAAATTTGATAGCAATTCTGCCTAAACATCAGGGTGCTACAATAGTAAACAGGACAAATATAGAGCGTGGATCTCCCTAATGGGGGCACAGAAAGCAATAAAACCTGACAGGGGTTGTAATCCCTCTCCACTCCATCCAAAACTAAAAAAAAGTTTTGCATTTAGTTATACTTTAATAATAATAGTAATTAAACCAGAAATATTCACTGAAATATTTCTCAAGCATTACACGCTTTTTTCCCAAAAAACAACAGGACATTCAAATTTCTACAACAGTATACGTGGAACAATGCACAGCCAATACTATGGTATAGGTGAAGCAATGCACAGCCAATAGTATGGTTGGTATACATGGAACAATGTACTGCCAATACTATGGTATACTTGGAACAATGCAGAGCCAATGCTATGGTAGGTGTGGTACAATGCACAGCCAATACTATGGTATACATGGAACAATGCACAGCCAATACTATGGTATACGTGGAACAATGCACAGCCAATAGTATGGTATACGTGTAACAATGCACAGCCATTACTATGGTATATGTGGAACAATGCACAGCCACTACTATGGTATACGTGGAACAATACATGGCCAATACCATGGTATACGAGAACAATGTAGGGCCAATACTATTGTATACTTAGGCAATGCAGAGCCAATATTATGGTATACATGGAACAATGCACAGCCAATACTATGATATACGTGAAAGAATGCACAGCCAATATAATGGTATACGTGGAACAATGCACAGCCAAACCTATGAAATATGTGGAACAATGCACAGTCAATAGTATGGTATACGTGGAACAATGCAGAGCCAATACTATGGTATACGTGGAACAATGTACTGACAATACTAAGGTATACATGTAACAATGCAGAGCCAATAATGTGGTGTACTTGGGCAATGCAGAGCCCATACTATGGTATCCATGGGGCAATGCACAGGCAATACTATGGTATACGTGGAACAATGCACACAGCCAATACTTTGGTATACGTGGAACAATGCAGAGCCAATACAATGGTATACGTGGAACAATGCAGAGCCAATACAATGGTATACGTGGAACAATACACAGCCAATACAATGGTATACGTGGAACAATGCACAGCCAATACAATGGTATACGTGGAACAATGCAGAGCCAATACAATGGTATACGTGGAACAATACACAGCCAATACAATGGTATACGTGGAACAATGCACAGCCAATACAATGGTATACCTGGAACAATGCACAGCCAATACTATGGTATACATTAAACAATGCACAGCCAATACTATGGTATACATGGAACAATGCACAGCCAATACTATGGTATACATGGAACAATGCACAGCCAATATTATGGTATACATGGAACAATGCACAGCCAATATTATGGCATTCGTAGAACAATGCACAGCCAATACTATGGTAAACGTGGGCAATACAGAGCTAATACTATGGCAGACATGGAACAATGCGCAGCCAATACTATGATATACATGGAACAATGCAGAGAAAGATGGTAGATAGAGACAGAGACTGCTACCAGTATGAATCTAGCCCTATGAAGTGTGTCCTATGTGTCTAGGCTTCACAACGCTGACAATGACTCACGCCTGTACAGTGCAGTCAGCGCTGAATGTCTGGTGCTAATGCCGCGTACACACGGTCGGACTTTTCGTCTACAAAAGTCCGACAGCCTGTCCGACAGACTTCCGGCGGACTTCCGGCGGACTTTCGGCGGACTTGCAGCAGACTTTCTAACGAACGGACTTGCCTACACACGACCACACAAAAGTCCGACGGATTCGTACGTGATGACGTACACCGGACTAAAATAAGGAAGTTCATAGCCAGTAGCCAATAGCTGCCCTAGCATGGGTTTTTGTCCGTCGGACTAGCACACAGACGAGCGGATTTCGGGGTCCGTCGTAGTTACGACGTAAAGATTTGAAGCATGTTTCAAATCTAAAGTCCGTCGGATTTGAGGCTGAAAAAGTCTGCTGAAAGTCCGGAGAAGCCCACACACGATCGGATTACCAGCCAGCTTTAGTCCATCGGCGTCCGTTGGACTTTTGTAGATGAAAAGTCCGACCGTGTGTACGCGGCATAAGAGTTACAGTTGCCACTGGAGTACTCTGTAGACTGTAATTGTCTGTTATTTTGGCTGAGGCAAGCTAAAATCGTGACCCATCGGCCAGATTTTGTTGCCCGAATGGTGCCCATGTGAAAGGGATGCAGGCAGGTGTAGTCTACTTTCTCCATTGCAGCTGGCAATCTCCTGCAGTGGCATTGCAGTTGGAGAGAAAGTCAAGAGGAATATAGTTCCTCTATGGTTTCCTGGGTCACTGGAGAAGCATCTAATTGGATGCTGCCGCCTCATGTGACTCTGGCAGCCATCTTGGTTCAGACAGAGTCTATTGAAGGTACTAGCTCACAGGTTTGGCATGTATTTGCAAGTTGGTAGGGTAGGGACAGTTACTCCACCTCGTAAAGATAGTACTAGTGGTGAAGGAATGGTTTCTGACAAGGAGGGTAAGCTTAGGATTTGCAACCCTTCTGCTGTCAGTACGGCTGCATCCTGCTCTCTACATGCTTTTGGAACTGTGTTCCCAGTTGGGCTGTCTTCCCACTGGTTTATTTGTGAACTGTCTCTGCATTATTTGAATACAAGTTCTTTCATTGCACTAGGACTGAGTGTGGTATTCTTGCCATACTATGCTGCACCCCACCTAAAGGGAACTAAGGCCTAGCACTTTTATAGTTATACATGAGCTGTTCTTGTTACCATAACAACCTGATTCCACCTTTCATTATAGGGGTGACGTTTGATACATAAAATAAAAAAAAAAAATCGTCCTGCAATGACCTAAACATTTTGATTTTGCGGCTTACCTTCAATTATACAGGTGGGCTGAGTTCTCAAAATTGACATTGGCAGGATGGCGTATTGAAAGGTCAGGGGAGGATTGCACGTCGCTCGTTACAGAGAGCCAGGACACCCCGATGGGTTGAGAACCCAACAGCTGGGCCCTCTTCCTGGTTGGTATATATGCAGCATGGGACCACTATTTATATTGTCCCACAGCAAGTGGAAGTTGGGATAGAGGCAGAGCCGCTGATAGGGGGGACCACCAGGCCTCCTGTAGGGGGCCCGGACACATAGGGGGGCCCGAACCGCAGGGGTGATCAGTGCGGTTGGGCGGAGGGGCAAATACAGAAGGATGCCCTGTGCAGCTCTCCCCCCCGGCTTTTAACTGCTGCAGAGAGACACAGGGAATCGTTCCTGTAATTGCTTCCCCCGCCCAGATCCCCCTCCCTGTTCTGCCTGCTTCTGTCCCCCCCCCGTGTGCCCCGCTGTCACTCTGCCGCCCCCCCCCCCCTCCCGTGGCGCTGCGGGCTTCCATGTCCTGTAAAAAAAAACAACAAATTGTAAAGAAAATCATTTTTATACATTGTAATAAGTAATTTTAAAAATGCAGAAAACACTTAATTTACACAGGTTCGATGTTATGTTTGTGTTTGCTAATAATGAATTTAGTGTATTTTAAGTGAAAATATTGTGTTGACTGTACAGGTAGGATGTACGGGGCCCCATGATTTCTAACAACGCGTTTCGGAGCATGCACGGCTCCTTTTGTCAGACCTCTGACGAAGGAGCCGTGCATGCTCCGAAATGCGTTACCGCCCACGACTTTCACCTGATGTTACAGCGGCCGTTCCAGCTCGGTTCCAGAACCCGGGCCACCTCATTGCATCTTCACCTCCTCGCCAATCCACATCACCAGGGACTCTGACAGCTGCAGGATGGCTCTCTCTCCCCCAGAGAGACGAGGATTACAGCGATCCGCAGGAGGACTAATCGTTATATGCCTATGACCTCTTGCTATCTTGTAAGTGTTTTTAATCCCATTGTGCCTGTAATAAATCTTTTAACCACTGCACTTAGAGGCGCCTTTCTTTTTCCTTTATGACCCTATAAAATGATTTGTACTTCCTGAAGGAATGAAAAGTGTTCTCTGATTGGGAGAGGTGGAGAGCATGACATCACCACTGCACCTCTCCACCTCATCCAATCAGAGAACACTTCACATTCATTCATAAAATGCAAAGCATTCTCTGAATGGCACCTGTGCTGAGCAGCTGACCTCCTGTGTTCAGAATGGAGAAGGACAGCCGCTCGGTACGGATCTGGTGATCACAGGGGTGCCTATTTCAGTCATTTCTGGCTTACAGGGGCATCGGCTGGATATAGCTGGACTAATGTAAGTATAAAATATCCATACCTGGAATTCATCTGTAAAGGGTTAGTTCACCTTTACAAAAAAACTGCCTATTAACTGCTTGCCGCCCGCCCACCCACCGTCAAATGACGGCAGGGTGGTGTGGCTCTCGTTCTGAGACGCCGTCATATGACGGCATCCCAGAACGGCTGGCCGCCCTCTCTCTGTAAAGAGCCGCGTCCCTGATTGGATACAGCCGGTCACATGTAAACAAGGAAGTGCCAGTAATCCGCTCTCCTCGCCACACACTGACAGAGTGTGTGGTGAAGAGAGCCGATCAGCGGCATCTCCACGCAGAGGGACATCTAGGAATGTAATCAGGGGCACTGATCATCAGTCCCCTGATTACACTATTGCAATATAGTGTCACAAATCAGTGCCCATCAATGCCCATCAATGCCAGCTATCAGTGCCCACCAGTGGCAGCAATCAGTGCCCACTACTGCCCACAAGTGCCACCAATCAGCGCCCATTAATGATGCCAGTCATTGCTGGCAATCAGTGCCACCTATCACTGCTGCCCATCACTGCTGTCAATCAATGCCCATCAGTGTCACCCATCAATGCCCACCAGTGCCGCCTATTAGTGCCCATCAGTGCCACCTAACAGTGCCCATCAGTGCCGCCTATCAGTACCCATAAGTGCGGCATTTTAGTGCCTCCTCATCAGTGCCACCTAATCAGTGCCGCCTCATCAGTGCCCATACGTTCCACCTCATCAATGCCCACCAGTTCAGCTTATCAGTGCCCATCCGTGCCGCCTCATCAGCGCACATCAGTGAAGGCGAAAAATTACTTAGCTACGAAATTTCCTGACAGAAAAAAAGTAAAAAACATTTTTTTTTTCAAACTTTTTGGTCTTTTTTTTTTTTTGTAAAGAATAAAAAACCCAGCAGTTATTAAATACCACCAAAAGAAAGCTCTATTTTGTGAAGAAAATGATAAAAAATGTATTTGGGTACAGTGTAGCACGACCGCGCAATTGTCATTCAAAGTGCGACAGGGCTGAAAGCTGAAAAATGGCCTGGGCAGGAAGGGGGTGTAAGTGCCTGGTAGGCAAGTGGTTAAAGTGGTTGCATTAAAGTAAAAAATGTCTAGGCGTCAGCATCCCCCCCTCACCCCCAGCGCTGTGCATGTCTGCTGAAGCCCGCTGTCGACTGACGTCACAGAGCTGGTCCAGGCTGAGGAAAGATTGCAAAAATATGTCGGGATCCACCCAGAAGCCTGGATCGGTACCTGGCTCAGCCTCTGAGCTAGCCACTATGAGCCTGAGCCAGCCGCTCCCACCCCCTCCACAGCCCAGCGCTCCAATGCGTGCGGCGGGGGTGAGGGGGGGGGGGGCAGGGCACACAGTGGTGACTGACAATCATCGGCTCTCTGCTCATGGAGAGCTGCATCCACCTAGGCAAGTATGAGTTAAAAGAAAAAAAACTTTTATTTTAACCATGAAATAAAGATATACGGAATCAACACAGAGCTCCATGGCCTGTAGGAAAGCAGGTTACCTGGGGCCCGGTATTATCTGTTGTTATTGATTCTGCTGTTGTTGCCATGGCAACCCTGTGTATTCTACCATACATGGAGGCCTACAGGGAAATGAAAGGGAAAATGTGTTTTAATTGCCACCTATTCCATGTGCCGTGATGTTGTCATGTGTTTCCTGTAATTGGCGGAGGCAGTTGGTGGCTCACAGGGTTCTTATTCTTCTTTTTCGGGCCCATTCACACCTTTTTCGTGTATTACCGCAACGCACATTACACGCGTCAGCACATTGCAGTGACGCTTATTTTGAATGGCACACCAGCACTAATGCACACACCCTGCAGTGCACCATAACACGTGGTAACACATTAGCATGCGTTGTGGTGCACGGCGTTGCCAAAAAGTATGTTTTTTTGGACATTTTTTGTGCATTGCCAGCTTATTCATTTGAATGGACTTCCTTAACCACCTCAATACTGGGCACTTTCACCCCCTTCCTGCCCAGGCCATTTTTCAGCTTTCAGCGCTGTCCCACTTTGAATGACAATTGTGCGGTCATGCAACACTGTACCCAAATTAATTTTTAATCATTTTCTTCACACAAAAAGAGCTTTCTTTTGGTGGTATTTAATCACTGCTGGGATTTTTTTACTAAAAAAAGACAGAAATTTTGGAGAAAAAAAAGTGTTTCTGTCAGTAAATTTTGTAAATAAGGCATTTTTCTCCTTCACCGATATGCGCTGATGAGGCAGCACTGATGGGCACTGATAGGCTGCCCTGATGAGGCGGCACTTATGGGCACTGATGAGGCGGCACTTATGGGCACTAATGAGGAGGCACTAATATGCCGTAGTGATGGGCACTGATAGGTGGCACTGATATGCGGCACTGGTGGGCACTGATAGGTGGCACTGGTGGGCACTATTAAGTGGCACTGGTGGGCACTGATAGGGGGCAGTGGTGGGTACTGATAGGCAGCACTGGTGAGCACTTATAGGTGGCAAGGATAGACAGCACTGATGGGCGGCGCTGATGGGAACTTATGGGCAGTACTGATGGGCAGCACTGATGGAAGGCGCCGATGGCCAGCACTGATGAGCAGGCACTGAAAGGCTGCACTGATTGGTGGCACCGATAGGTACTGCTGGGGCTTTCCTGTAATCAGGGCACTGATGATCAGTGCCCTGACTACCTTGCCCAGGTCTCCCCTGCGAGGAGATGCCGCTGATCGGCACTCCTCACCACACACTCTGTCAGTGTGAGGCGACGAAAGCTGATTAACGGCACTTTCTTATTTAGATGTGACCGACTGTGATTGGATACAGCCAATCACATGGTTAAAGAGCCACGGCCATGGCTCTTTACAGAGATCAGGGTCGTGCCGTGTCATAGCAACACAGCGTGGCCATGATCGGCGTTCTGGTGCGCCATCATATGACGTCCACCCAGAATGAGAGCCGCATCGTCCCTCCGTCATTTGACGAGACGGCAAGTGGTTAAAGTGGAACTTCACTCTCTCAAACAACATTGACTATTTGTAATTCTTATGCTGCTAGCATTAGTAAGTAGCTAGGAAGGTAAATTGTATTTACTTTTTTGAAGTTTTTTTTTTTTTACACTTTTTCAGTTACTTCCTGGTTTTCTCAACTAAGCACACCATCCTGCCTGCATGCCTGAGCTAAGGGCAGCTAGATTCCAGGAAGTGAATGCTACATGAATCATCTGCCCTTACTCAAGATGGCCACGGCAAGAAATACTAGTGAGACTTTTTCAAAGTGATTTCTCAGCAAAATAAAGTATGGAGACATAGATGGATGGGGAAGTTTGCTTTGAGTGTGCGCGTTAAAAATCCTGCTTGCTGCATTTTTGGTCAGTTAAAAAAAAACACACCAAAAACACACCTCCAAGTTGAAATGCATTGAAAAAGCAGGAAGAATGCATTAATAACGCACCCATGTTACACTTTTTTTAATATGGTTTTTGAGTTACATGACCTATGGAAAACACACAATAAGCACAGTAAAATGGTGGCAAAAATCGAATGCGTTTTTGCCGGGAACACCATTTTCCTTTTTGGCGGCCAAAATTTCGGTGAATCTCTACTAAAAATTAATTAAATAGTGTTTTTCGTTTGTGATGCTCAGATACAGCATAGACCTGCTTTAACACAGCACATGTTAACGCATGAAAAAAAAAAAAATCACATTAATGTATTGCACCAGGATGTCATGGTCTGAATGCAGATCTGGTGGGTTTGATCCTTTGAATTTAGGCCTTGTTTATAAGGGTGGGCTGGGGGGTGGTAAAAAAATATTTGGATTAATCTCTTCCCGACCACCAAGCCGCAAGCTAACATGGCCATGACCCATGTTGGTACACACCGCTGCCATGTGGAAAAGTGTATACTACAGATCGAGTTTGAAAGACGTAATGCTGCTAAACATGACCCATTCAAATGAATGTGAGCGCAACGCAACCGCTTGCCTCACGGTTGCTGTGTGGCTGAAAAACAGGGAACATTCAGGAGGCGGCAGCATCACCTTAAGAATACCTGGCAACCATTGCTCTACCGCACTCTGAAAAGGGATCCATTGAAGATCACTTTTCAGAGGAGCAATAGACTGATGTAAACTTGTGTGCATTTGTTTTTTGTTTTTTTTTTTACAGAAATGTTATGATTGTATAGTGACATGACATTAAAAAAAAATTTAGAACTACTACCATTTTATTCTCTAGGGTCTCTGCTTTCAAAAAATATCGACTGTTTGGGGGTTCTTAATTAATCTTCAGTCCTAAAAAGATTTTTTAAATGTGTTAAAAATGGCCCTGGCAGCGAAAGGGTTAAATTGTATCTCTAGGCAAAACTTTTTCTTAAAGCAGCATTAAACCCAAAGCCAAAATATAATATATTGTAGCTCACCAATCCTTGGATGTGGTGGCTGCATTAGTTTTCTCTTTTTGGGCTTTTTCCCCCACTCTGTCTTCACCTGGTGATCTCTTGTATCAGAGTGTATTCACTGTGGACGAAGGAGCACAGGGGGCACCTTTGGACAGCTGAGGGTAGTGTTAGATGGACTAGCAGATTTAAATACACTAACAAATTGAAGCTGAACTCCAGATTACGCTGCAGTTACAGCAACAGTGCCCCCCCCCCCCCCACTCCCGCTTTCTTAACCTTTAAAGTGCCTCTAAGAACCTTGGTAGTACTCCATTAGCACATAGGTAAAGAGATAGGAAAGCCTCTCATAGTACATGTGACAGACCGCCTAGCACCCAGTCTTGGTGCCTCCATCAAGATACAGCTTCCTCCACTCTGCAGCCAGGTATTATAGCTAAATATTGCTCCCAGAACTAGACAACACTAGCTTAGATGCAAACTGGAACTGACTTTATTGTAAACTCCCACAGAATATATACCACACAAGATCAGGTAAGTTCTTGATCACATTATCCTAAACAATGAAAATAATCATTATAGTAACAGCAGTACATCTAATGAACAGCTAATACACACATAAATAGTAAGCTAATCAACAAAAACATATAACATCCGACAATAGTTTGGTAACAAGGTGAAGTGGACACAGTACTAGCAGACAGACAGAAACAATAGGTGATTCAATTAACAATGAGAATTCACACCTAGGAGGCACACAATGTATACCATGAGAGAAAGACATATAGCAGGAGACCCCAGCATCAGGTTGATTTGAGCCAATTTTATTAACATCTATTCTGAGTCATGGGGGGGTGAAGCAGTAATCGCTGGTTTGGGCACAGAGGCCCCAAATTTGTATCCACGTCCTAGGTTCCCAGAGTCTGTGTGTTTTGAGGAGACATGGACCCAAATCAGAAACAAAACCACTCCAAAAGGTCCCCCAGGCACACACCTTCCAAGAATAGAGCCCCCTCAAATGCCAGGGCTGATAGTAGGCAAGAGGCTATCCTGCAGTCCTCTCCAAAAGCCCCTGTCCTGGTTGGGTCTGTCACAGTAAAGTATAATTTATTTTGGTGGCAAAGAAGGAAAATGACACTTACATCTAAAAAAGAGATAAAGGGCAGGAAATACAAACGAGGAACGCCTATAAGCATTCCACATGCATTCCAACAAGCGGAAGTGAAATTTACCGGAAGCCCTTCCCTACGTGTTTCGTCATTTACATCTGACATCATCATGTGCTAATGGAGTACTACCAAGGTACTTAAAGGCACAGAGAAACTTTAGGCAATATCCATACAAGACCCAGGAGATTGCTGACCATATACCATCCAAGGAGGAGATGCCATGTACTGGAAAAGCATTTTTTGACTTCTTTATTAAAGTGATCAATAAGATCGGGTGTGTGCACTGTGAGTGGACATTAAGAAAATAGTGTACGTATGCCCAGATTTAGTTTTGGATAGAGTCATGAAAGGTTAGACCTTCTGTCAGTTTTTATTGCTGTCTGTGGTTCCATTATGGAGATTCACCCTCTCTATTTGTACTGGTGACCATGGTCATTGAGATACAAGATGAGGGGAAATCCAAAATTTTAGAGTCCTCAGAACAAGCGATGTAGGGAAATCTTCCAATGGAGACAACTGTTCCATAGTTCCAAGCTGTCCCTCATTTGAGACTATGACAGACCCAACCAGGACAGGGGCTTTTGGAGGAGACTAGGGGCAAGCCTCCTACCCACTGATTATGGTCCATGGAGAGAGCAGATCATTCTCTAATGATGGACAACAACCTGATGGACACTGAGAGCAAGGCTTGGATTAATTCTCTAAATAAGGACGATAATGCTTCCCTTCTGGAGTGGATAGAAAGGTGTAATATTAATCATGTACAGGGTAATGGTCAGAGGAAATATGGTGGCCCTCCTGCAGACTGGGTGGGAGAGGCTCCTTCACTTGGGACAGAAATATTTTCAATCATAATCCTCAAGAGATCTACGAAGATAAATAAATTCCACTGTATCAGACTGCTGGGACATTGTTTGCCTTCTGATGACTTTTCTAGTGGACAGAATACACAAGTTTATGTCTCTCCCACTGTCAATTGGGTCGCCTATTGTTTCTGTCTGTCTGCTAATATTGTGTCCCCTCCACCTTGTTAGTGAACTATTGTGGAATGTTACGTGTTTATACTTATGATACTGTGTAATGTACTTTGTTCTGACCTTGGTGCCTGGTAGTCTGACAGAGTGGGATCTCTGTTTAAAGTGTAAGTTCACCTTTACAAAAAAATCTGTAAGGTGAACTTACACAGGACCCCCTCCTCACCCCCCCCCCCCCCCCGCTGACCTGGACCGCGGAAATGTCCCGTTCTGAGCCCCGGTATATCCGCATCAGGAGTTCGGGGCTTAGAAATCCCCTTGGCATCCACGCGTCTTTTTCATAGCTGGCAGGACGGGCTATGCGGCTGATTGGTCTGCGCCACTCATGTAATGGCACTGACCAATTAGAATGCTACGAAACATCCCTCCTGACGAGGTATGTTTTGGACATTCAGCTAGGGGGATTTCTAAGCCCCAGACTCCTGACGCGGATGTACCGGGGCTCAGAATGGGAGATTTCCGTGATCCAGGTTAGCGGGACTGGGGGGGGGCGAGGAGGGGGTCCTATGTAAGTTCACCTTAGGGCCCTTTCACACTGAGGCGGTTTGCAGGCGCTATTGCGCTAATAATAGCGCCTGCAAACCGCTGCTGTCTCTCCAGTGTAAAAGCCCCGAGGGCTTTCACACTGGAGCGGTGCGCTAGCAGGATGGGAAAAAAAGTCCTGCTAGCAGCAACTTCGGAGCGGTGAAGGAGCGGAGTATACACCGCTCCTGCCCATTAAAATCAATGGGACAGCGCGGCTATACCACCGACAAAGTGCCTCTGCAGAGGCGCTTTGCGGTGGTTTTTAAGCCTTTCCCGGCCGCTAGCGGGGGGTAAAACCACCCCCCGCTGGTGGCCAAATACCGACGGTAAAGCGCCTCTAACAATAGCGGCGCTTTACCGCCGACGCCGCCCCAGTGTGAAAGGGACCTTACAGATTTTTCTGTAAAGGTGAACCTACCCTTTAATCACATTGTCTGGGTGGGCACTAAGTTAACTAGGTAGCTTTTTTTTTTTAATTAACTTGTATTACTAATGTTTATAGTATGTGTTGGCTGCTGTTTAGCTACAGTATGTTAAATATATTCCTGTTTACAGTTTGAATCGTTAGGGTATTATGATCAGGAGGTGAATATCCTCCTGTGGGGTATAAAGTATGGGTTTGAGTTTCAATAAACAGTAATTTCTTTATTCCTTTGGAGTTTACCTGAACACCTTGTCTGTGTACGATGATTGGGCTAACAGGCTGGTATTGGCTCTCAGTCTGCTCAGCACTGTTTGACGGAAGGAAGAACCCAAGCTGGGTGCCAAGGCGTTCCGTCACAGAGACCAAATCCCCGAGATTGAGATTATGTAACAAAAGAACTAATTTCAAGGAGTGGAAAATGTATTTATTTTTCAACATACTCCCCTGCTGCGCCATTGGCACCCACGGCTGTCAATTGAAGTCAGTTAGCCAATCAGGAGAGAGAGAGGGCAGGGCCGAATGGCAGCTCCATGTCTACACACTGAGCTGTGGCTTGGCTCAGATGCCCCCATAGCAAGCTGCTTGCTGTGGGGGCTCTCGACAGGAGGGAGGGCCCAGGAGAGCCGAAGAGGGACCCGAGAAGAGGATGATCTGGGCTGCTCTGTGCAAAACCAACTGCACAGAGGAGGTAAGTATAACATGTTTATTATTTAAAGGGGTTGTAAACCCTCAAGGTTTTTCACCTTAATGCCTTCTATGTATTAGGGTGAAATACCTCCTTTAGTGTAGCAGCCCCCCCAGTGCCCCCATTTTACTTACCTGAACACTGTTTTTCCCTGTGCCGGGAACTAGCACAGCAGCTCTCACTAGTGTCTTGTGTCCCAATTGGATAGATTGATAGCAGCGCAGCCATTGGCTCCCGCTGCTGTCAATCAAATCCAATGACGCGGGAGCCGTGGGCGGGGCCAAGTCCTGCTGTCTGTGTCAATAGACACAGCAGCAGGACACGGGTTCCCCGACGGAGAGCGCTTCTTCGACTGGGCACTCGAGAAGAGGAGGAGCCAGGAGCGTCACTGAGGGACCCCAGAAGAGGAGGATCGGGGCCAGTCTATGCAAAACCAACTGCACAGAGGAGGTAAGTATGACATGTTGTTTACAAAAAACAAAAAGAGGCCTTACAATCACGTTAACCCATTCATGACAGCTAAAAGTTTTGCTTATACAATGATCACTGTATAAGCAATAACAGTGTATAAAAAAATCCCTGGTCAACTCCCCAGAGTAGGATAGTGCTACTCAGATGAAAGCATGTAAAAAATTAGTAAGAAAAAGTTAAAAAAACAGAATAAAAAAAAGTTTAATTTTTTTTTTTTTTTTTTAACATACTGTCACCAGTCAGTATCCCTGATCACCAAATATAATACTATAACCCTCGTGCCTCTGCAAATAATGTGCAAAATAGAGTGTTGTAAGCTGCTGTATACCTATTTCCAAATGGAAAACAGTAAAGCAGTACAAATATATTTGGATTGGTGCAGCTCTTTCATCAAAAACATATAATAAACTCAAATATACAGCGTAAAAAAACAAAATCCACTTAAACTTGCTACAAGTGATAGCGAGTAGCTGGCAACAGCAGATCACTAATTGTATGCAAATAGCACCAGCAGGGTCTCTACTATTGTTTAGGCTTTCTTTCACACATCACACTGAAGTCAATAATCCACAGTTTTACAAAGTAATTGCTGGCAACCACTTGTAGCAAGTTTAGGTGGATCTTTTTTTATTTGGTATATTTGAGTTTAGTATATGTTTTAGATGAGAGTGCTGCATGATCCCTGATCACTGCTACACCAGCCATATGATGACGCTGTACTGCATTAGTGACAGTATTAAAAAAAAAAACATTAAGGCTGGGTTCACACTAGTATGAATTGGATGTGGTGTTCCCACATCCAATTCGCAATAGCAGGAGAGTTTGACCGGTTCTCTATGGAGCCGGTTCACATATCTCCGCTGCGGCTCCAGTGTGAATTTGCACTGGGTGATGTGCGTCTTTTGGTCCATTTCAGGTCCGAATTCAGCCAAAAATTCAGGCTGAAATCGGACCTGAAACAGTGAACCAGGACGCACCGGACTCCTGCTGTGAGCCGCAGGTGGCTTATTTGTAAACCCAGCCTTAAAGCGGAGGTCCACCAAAATTTTTTTTTTAAAAGTCAGCAGCTACAAATACTGCAGCTGCTGACTTTTAAAATAAGGGCACTTACCTGTCCAGGGCGGCCGCGATGTCGGCACCCAAAGCTGAACTGTCCCTCAGTCCTTGGGTGCTGCCGCCGCCATCTTCAGTAAGGGAATTAGGAAGTGAAGCCTTGCGGCTTCACTTCCTGGTTCCCTACTGCGCATGTGCAAGGTACGCTGCACAATCCGCATGGTCCCTGCTGTCTCTGGGACTTGTGTGTCTCCCAGCAGACAGCGAGGGGGGAGTGGTGTAGACCCTCCGTGGGAGTCTATGCCCGGAAATGGGTGCAAATACAGGTATCTGCACCCCCCTGAAAGGTGCCAAATGTGACACCGGAGGGGGGGCAGGGTTCCGAAAAGCAGAAGTTCAATTTTTGTGTGGAACTCCGCTTTAATTTCTTAATTTTCCAAAATATTTTGACCAAAAATTACATCTTCAAAAAACTTGCCATGCCCCTTACTAAATGCCTCAGACTACCGACTTTCCAAAAAGGGGTCAATTGTGTATATGGGAGGGGGGGGGGTGAAGGGGGGGTTGGACTGTCCTGGCATTTTAAGGGCCTAAAGAAGTACTTTAGGATTGATCAATTTTCAAATATACAGTGTGTATATATATATATATATATATATACACACACACCTTTAAATCATAGTTTGTAGACTCTGTAAACCAATCAATATACACTTATTATTATTCTTTTTTACCAAAGACATGTAGCAGAATAAATTTTGGTCTAAATTTATGAAGTAATTGCATTTTTTTATTGGATATGTTTTGTAGCAGAAAGTGAAAATTATAGATTCTTTTTTCAAAATTAGATCCCCTCTTACATCGGGGTCCCCATCAGAGTCTCTCCTTACATCAGGGTCCCCATCAGAGTCTCTCCTTACATCAGAGCCTCTCCTTACTAGGGCTGCACCGATACCATTTTTTTTACAATGAGTACAAGTACCGATACTTTTTTTTTTTTTAGTACTCGCCGATAGCAATTACCGATACCTACCGCAACTGTTTTGTTATAACTTCAGCTGTCAGCAATGGTACAAAGCATTGAAAAGTTATTTACAAATGAAATAAATTGATTTTTGTTTTAATGTAGCGCTTTTTCAATGTGAAATGTGTAAATATATGTTAATATATATGTGTAAAAATATTCACTAACAAGAAAAAAAAAAGTTTTAATTGTTAATCGTTTATAAAATAGACGTGAACAAAAGAAAAAAAACAGAAAATAATAATTAAATGGAGGAGAATAGGGAGTTAATTAAGGCTGATTAGAGTAGATTAAGGGTTATTAAGGGGGTAAACAGAGGAACATTATTTCATCCCTTTGATCTGCAGATGAAGAAACAGAAATATACAAAAAGAAACAATGTTTCTCTCTATTTTAGTGTTTCAGGGCTGAGCAATGTTGTTAATAAACATTGACGGCTGCTTTTTTTTTTTTTGACAGCTCCAATTACCGGACTTCTTTAACACAGGAGAGACCCACCGACAGCTCAAAGAGCCGAACCTGAAAGCTTCAGGTAGTCAGTTTCAGGTATCGGTGCATTTGCACGAATACCGATACTTGTGCAAATACTCGGTATCTGTACAGATACCGATACTAGTATCGGTGCAACCCTACTCCTTACATCAGGGTCCCTATCAGAGTCTCTCCATACATCAGAGTCTCTCCATACATCAGGGTCCCCATCAGAGTCTCTCCTTACATCAGGGTCCCCATCAGAGTTTCTCCTTACATCAGGGTCCCCATCAGAGTTTCTCCTTACATCAGGGTCCCCATCAGAGTTTCTCCTTACATCAGGGTCCCCATCAGAGTTTTTCCTTACATCAGGGTTCCCATCAGAGTTTCTCCTTACATCAGGGTCCCCATCAGAGTCTCTCCTTACATCAGGGTCCCCATCAGAGTTTTTCCTTACATCAGGGTTCCCATCAGAGTTTCTCCTTACATCAGGGTCCCCATCAGCCTTTTTGGTGTGCTTCTGAAACTAGGCACCAAAGATGTAGCATGTAGAACTTTTAATGCACCACACCTGCAGCACACGTGTGAAGAGTTCCATGGGATTTAGCCCTGGTTCACATTGGTGTGATTTGGCATGCGATTTGACATGTCAAATCTGCAGCAATGGCACCGTCCTAAATCAGTGAGACGCCGCATTTGCAGCAATGCACTAATTTCCAAAAGTAGTTTCTGTACTACTCTTGGCGATTTTGGGATGCAATTTCCATTATGTGCAGAAACCCGCACAGATGTCTCTGAAATCAGGACTGACCTGCGGGAACGAAATCGTGCGAGTTCAGCTGACCTCGCACGACTTCATTCCCGCACTCAGTGTGAACCTGGGCTAAAAGGGAATTTTTTTTTTTTTTTTTTCGTTTTTCTCCCTTGTGCTTTTCAGCAGGGCAAAAAAATGCAGGTAAGGGGGAATCAGTGTGAAAAGGCCCTGAATCCTATTTTATACGATGTGCGTCCTCATGTGATGATCAAAAGACCAATTTTTAGAGACGCACTGAAATTCCGGCTGCCAAAACACAAAAAATGGCGTTTTGCCGATAACGGCTTGTGGTGCATTTTTCACAGGTCATGTGACTCAAAAAAAAAAAAAAAACTGCATCAAAAGCGCAACACGGGTGTGTTATTGATGCATTCTCAATGCATTTCAATGGGCGGGGGCGTTTTATTTATTTTTTTAACTGACCAAAAATGCAGAAATCAAGATTTTTAACACCACAACCGATACACAATTGACCGGTGTGAAGACATCCATAGAATTTAAAGAGATGCATTTTTCTTGAGCTGCAGATAAGGTGCAGATAATGTCCGACAATAAATTCATGTTCATGATATTAATTAAAAAGTTGAATAGAATTATATTATATTATATTATATTATATATATATATATATATATATATATATATATATATATATATATATATAAAAATTATATATATAGTTAAATAAAAAAAAACTAAACTTCCGTTTTTGGACAAGTTTTGCATTTTTGGTACCAAGACTTCCATTCTTGCACCTCTACAGCTTTTATTTATTTTGTGTGTATAATTTATGTTATTTATTTCAGTCCTGTTAATACTGCCTCAAGAACAGGAAAAAGAAAAAAAAAGAAAACCAAATATATATAGATATATATAGAGAGAGAGAGAGATAGATATCGATCGATATCTAGCTATCTAATGTATAAATAAATGTAAAATAAATCAATAAATATATATAAAATAAATGTTAATACATAAAATGATATATATCTCCTAGAGATGGTTGTAACCCTTCTCTACTCCATCCAATACAGGACAAATCTGGGTTCCCGGGCTGCTCGGTATGAATGGTGATCGGTATGAATGGTTGCTGATCATCAGATGACAGCTTACTCCGCGCACATGGCCGCCCGTACTGCTGGAAGAGGTTTCCGAGGCCCCGTGAGTCATCGCCGCTCCCCCCTCCCGGGGTCCTCCGCCGCACGATCTCGGCCTTTCACGACTACCTGACGCCCCCGGACTACAGAGCCGCCCACGTGCGCGCCACAGAGCGGCTGGCCCCGCCCCCCTCCACCAAGGCAATCCCTTGGACGCGCTGATTGGCAGCGGGGCGGGGCCTCCAGCCCGGGCTCGGAGATGCCGCGCTCGGATTGGCTGGCGCGCTCCGTACAGTAAGCCGTGTGCTCGCGCCGGGCAGGACATCCAGCGTCGCCCGCCGCCCCGATCCGATCCGCGCATGGAGGAAATCAGCCGAGTGCCGCTGGCCGGGTGGGCCGCCGCTACCGGAGCCACCGGGCTCGCTGGACTGCTCCTCTATCGTCTGCTCCGGAGGTCAGTGTGGGGGGGAGGGGAGGGGAAGGGGAGAGCCTTTTGTTATTACTGGAGGAGGGGAGTGACCGCCGGAGAGCCGCTGTCACCATCCAGGCCGAGGAGGGGAGAGAGAGGAGGGGATCTGTGGGGGTCCTGAGGTAATGGAGGGGGATATATATGGGGGTCCTGAGGTAATTGGGGGATATATATGGGGGTCCTGAGGTAATGGAGGGGGATATATATGGGGGTCCTGAGGTAATGGAGGGGGATATATATGGGGGTCCTGAGGTAATGGAGGGGGATATATATGGGGGTCCTGAGGTAATGGAGGGGGATATATATGGGGGTCCTGAGGTAATGGAGGGGGATATATATGGGGGTCCTGAGGTAATGGAGGGGGATATATATGGGGGTCCTGAGGTAATGGAGGGGGATATATATGGGGGTCCTGAGGTAATGGAGGGGGATATATATGGGGGTCCTGAGGTAATGGAGGGGGATATATATGGGGGTCCTGAGGTAATGGAGGGGGATATATATGGGGGTCCTGAGGTAATGGAGGGGGATATATATGGGGGTCCTGAGGTAATGGAGGGGGATATATATGGGGGTCCTGAGGTAATGGAGGGGGATATATATGGGGGTCCTGAGGTAATGGAGGGGGATATATATGGGGGTCCTGAGGTAATGGAGGGGGGAGGTATATGGGGGTCCTGAGGTAATGGAGGAGGGGAGGTATATGGGGGTCCTGAGGTAATGGAAGGGGGATATATAGAGTTATTGAGGTTATGGGGGTCCTGGGGTAGTGGGGGTTATGATAGGGTGGGGGGGTGTTTATAGGTTATTGCTCTCAGTGTGGATTTTCGGAGACTGTAATGAGGAATGTTGCAGAATTGGCCAGACCTCTGTCAGGATCAGCGGGGCTGATGGTGTGGGTGTCGTAGTCAGTGGCGGCTGGTGGGGGGGGTGTCGTAGTCAGTGGCGGCTGGTGGGGGGGGTGTCGTAGTCAGTGGCGGCTGGTGGGGGGGTGTCGTGGTCAGTGGCGGCTGGTGGGGGGGTGTCGTGGTCAGTGGCGGCTGGTGGGGGGGTGTCGTGGTCAGTGGCGGCTGGTGGGGGGGTGTCGTGGTCAGTGGCGGCTGGTGGGGGGGTGTCGTGGTCAGTGGCGGCTGGTGGGGGGGTGTCGTGGTCAGTGGCGGCTGGTGGGGGGGTGTCGTGGTCAGTGGCGGCTGGTGGGGGGGTGTCGTGGTCAGTGGCGGCTGGTGGGGGGGTGTCGTGGTCAGTGGCGGCTGGTGGGGGGGTGTCGTGGTCAGTGGCGGCTGGTGGGGGGGTGTCGTGGTCAGTGGCGGCTGGTGGGGGGGTGTCGTGGTCAGTGGCGGCTGGTGGGGGGGTGTCGTGGTCAGTGGCGGCTGGTGGGGGGGTGTCGTGGTCAGTGGCGGCTGGTGGGGGGGTGTCGTGGTCAGTGGCGGCTGGTGGGGGGGTGTCGTGGTCAGTGGCGGCTGGTGGGGGGGTGTCGTGGTCAGTGGCGGCTGGTGGGGGGGTGTCGTGGTCAGTGGCGGCTGGTGGGGGGGTGTCGTGGTCAGTGGCGGCTGGTGGGGGGGTGTCGTGGTCAGACGGTGGGGATGTGTTGGGTGTATCGTGGTCAGTGGCGGACGGTGGGGGGTGTGTTGGGTGTATCGTGGTCAGTGGCGGACGGTGGGGGTGTCTTGTGGTCAGTGGGGGTGTGTTGGGTGTATAGTGATCAGTGGCTGATGGTGGCGGTGTCTTGTGGTCAGTGGCGGCTGATGGTGGGGGGGGTTGTGTGTGGGAGTGTTGTATTCAGTGGGGGGCGTGTCGTGGTCAGTGGCGGACGGTTGGGCTGTGTTGGGTGTATCGTGGTCAGGGGCGGACGGTTGGTCTGTGTTGGGTGTATCGTGGTCAGTGGCGGACGGTGGGGGGTGTGTTGGGTGTATCGTGGTCAGTGGCGGACGGTGGGGGGTGTGTTGGGTGTATCGTGGTCAGTGGCGGTGTCTTGTGGTCAGTGGCGGCTGATGGTGGGGGGGTTGTGTGTGGGAGTGTTGTATTCAGTGGGGGGGCATGTCGTGGTCAGTGGTGGATGGCGGGGGTGTCGTGGTTCGTCACGGATGTTGAGGGGGGTCGTTGTCAATGGTGGCGGGGGGGTGTCATCGTCAGTGAGGGGTGGTGGAGGGGGGTGTCGTGGTCAATGGTGGATGGTTGGGGGGGGGTGTAAACTTATTTATACACTTATTTTGACCTCTGGTGAACATGTCACCTTCTGCACAATCTGGTCATTCCTGACAGTTGCTGCCCTTCCCTCATAGTACTTCTTGTGCTTTCTCAGGGCACTGAGAGCTGTGTGCTTTCTATAAGTCCTGGAATAAATAATGCAGAAGTGTCTGCTTTGCAGCTCTATGTTGACTCTGAACACGTGATTTTTTTTTTTTTTTTTGCAGCTTCAGCAGTTTGCTTGGTAGAGGTTTGTATTGTATATGTCCAACTATCATACTGTTGCTTAACAGCATTCAAGGGGTTTTCTAAGTACATCTAGGCAGCAGGTTTTGTTGCAGAGGATTTAGTGCAAATATTGCTCAAATACACAGAGGACATTCTATACACGATGCTGTGTGATTAATCAAGTGATATATCAAGATTGAAGGCTGATATTGCACTGTGCAGGGATTGCACCCAGTTAGTTTTTTTTTTTTTTTTTTTCCAGGCTGTAGCTGATTTCTAAAGAAAGTGAACTGTGGGAACTGGGTTCACGTTTGGGCAGTAAAACATGCATGTTAACCTGCGTTGCATTAAAGTGGACCCCCAACAAAAAATGCACAGGTGCATGCACGTCTAAATACCCATTCCATTCAAAAAAAAATATTCATAACCCACATTTTAATTGAATGTACATCTCCACCACCTGCGCGGTACTGCTCCCACATCTTCTACCCAGGCTTCTTCCCGGTGCCAGTCTTCGGCTGACCTGATTGGCCGACATAGGATGATGTCACACATGCACAGGAGGGCAGTCATCCTGGAACACAGGCAGGGAATTGTATTTGATCACAGAAGAGGCATTACGTGACTCTTTGCAATAAAGAGCCTGACTGTTTGCAAACTTTTTATTTTCATTAGCTTTAGGCCCACTTTTAAGATGCTGGCCTCCCAATGACCTCTACATATAAAATACAGTGTGGATTTCCATGGAGGATTGGGATATGTGTTTAGTCCAAAAGAGGAATTGAGTAATAATGATTTATATTTATTTTTCAATTCACATTTTATTAACGGTGGTGGTCTTGTATAAGGTGGGAAGGTCCACTTTAGGGCAGACCATTCATTTTCAATAGGCTGCCAATGTGGATAATGGTGACAAAAACTACACCTCATTGTTTTAGGACAGGGGTCTCCCAACTACGGCCCTCCAGCTGTTCAGGAACTACAATTCCCATCATTCCTAGTCGGGTCTGGGAATGTCAGTTTCACAATGCCTCATGGGACATGTAGTTCTGCAACAGCTGGAGGACTGTAGTTTGGGTATCTTCGTTTTAGGGGAACACCGTACACTAAAATGAATGACGGAACACAAATCGATCAGCTGGTGCTTGCTTTCTCCTATAAAATAATCAAAGGTGTTGATTCCTATGGCCCGTACACACGATCCGAATATCGTACGACAGATCATACGACCGTTATCGCTTAATAGTCGCATGTAGAAATTGAATAGGTAGATAGTCATGAAAATTCTCGTACGACAGAAAAAAAAATTGGAAGTGATGTCATGTGTAGTAATGTATTTGTATTGTATTTTCGGATGACAGCTATATTGACTAAACGAAAATCGTACGATCTGGAATCGTACGAGGAAAATTTTCGCGCATGTGCGATCGAATAATATCAGATGAACTGTCGTGATCGGATGTCGAAAGTAGTGTACACACGATCCGAAAATCGTACGATTCTTCATCGGACGACCGTTTTCGCCCGATATTCGGATCGTGTGTACGGGCCATTAGTCACACTGGGCTTGATGTACTAAAACGGGAGAGTGCAAAATCTGATTCTAACTTCAGCTTGTTCAATTAAGCTTTGACCAAAAAAAACCTGGAAGCTGATTGGCTACCATGTACAGCTGTACCAAATTTTGCACTCTCCCTTTTTAGTAAATCAACCCCACTGTTACTACTAGCC
The DNA here is from genome assembly GCF_042186555.1 of Aquarana catesbeiana. Lineage (NCBI taxonomy): Eukaryota > Metazoa > Chordata > Amphibia > Anura > Ranidae > Aquarana > Aquarana catesbeiana. The sequence goes on from NC_133333.1 coordinate 241,948,472, forward strand.
CTTCTCTCAGTGGGATGAACTTTTACATTCAAATGACAACATAAAAATGTATAAACCTCACAGTACAGTAAAACCTTGGTTTGAGAGTAACTTGGTTTGAGAGCGTTTTGCAAGACAAGCAAAATATTTTAATAAATTTTGCCTTGATATACAAGCGATGTCTTGATATAAGAGTGCCGTCATGTCACAACTGAGTATAAAAAAAAGAAGAGGAGCCTCTAAGTGTAGCAATATGGTTACATTTAATGAAGGTACAACATTTAGCGACATTGCTACGCTTAGAGGCGCCTCTCTTCTCTTTTATACTCTGTGTAAAAAAAAAAAAAAAAAAATGATTTAAGTGCTTTGGATTACAAGCATGTTTCTGGAACGAATTCTGCTCGCAACCCAAGGTTTTACTGTATTACACACTGTTTCCACTTGTGCGACTGGCTGATCATCGTTTTGTAAATGTTGAACACAAGTGTTGATTGCCGCTTTTAACCAGCTACTAGCAAGCTTCAGAACTTTTTGAAGCTTGCTGAAAGCCTGCTAACAGCTTGCTTAAAGTGATTCTATAAGATAAAAAAAAAATAACATTTTATACTTGCAGCCCTCATCCTCTTCTTTTTAAGTAGTCCCATCTACCCACAACAACCCCCCCCCCCCCCCCCCGGTCCAGTTGCCCCCAATAGCAAGCCTCTTGCTATAGGGGTACACAAACAGGCTTGCCCCCTGAGCTGTTCTCCTGTGAATGGACATTGCCCATTCGCACGCAGTGCACAGCGCAGCCCCCCCCCCCCCCCCCCCCCCCCGGTCTCCTCATTGGCTGTGATTGATCGCCACAGGAGCCAATGACTTCTGCTGCTGTGTGAGCCAATGAGAAGAGAGCGACCCAGAAGAGCTGCTGTTCTAATGCACATTGCTGGATCAAGATTGTGTTCAGGTAAGTATTAGGGAGGATGGGAGAAGCTGCTCCCAGAAGGTTTTTTACTTTAATGCATAGAATGTATTAAGGTAAAAGTTCTTCTGCCCTTAGAACCACTTTAAAATGGCCATCAGCACTCCCACTAGGATTTGTATTCAACATATTCTAACTGGAGCTGAATGGTACTTTAAAAGCTTCAACAAAGATTGCTGAAAGCTCTGCAAATGCTTTGTCAAGTTTTCTGTTTGCACTGCTCTTATACAAGTTGAAATCTGTGTGAAATTTGGTTTTAGGACTCATCCACACTGGGCTGTGGAGGGGGCGGTAGCAGCCGGCTCAGGCCTTCAGCGGCTCCCCAAGAGGCCGAGCCGGGTGTCCGTTCAGGGATTTAGGCGGATCCTGACTCCGTAGTTGTTATGACGAGGTGCCTGGACCGACTCTGACGTCAGAAGAGAATGGACTGGAGTTCAGTCCGCTCTTTGCTGAAAACAGGTCACAGGAGTGTAGAACGAACGGCACTCCTGTGATCCACAGGAGAAGTGCAGCCAAACGAGGAGTTGAGTAATCATGAGTTATATTTATTTTTCAATCCACATTTTATTAATGGTGGTAGTCTTGTATAAGTACAGCCAAAGCTTGTTTGGCTGCACTTCTCCTGTGGATCACAGGAGTGCCGTTTGTTCTACACTCCTGTGACCTGTTTTCAGCAGAGAGCGGACTGAAGTCCGCTCTCTTCTGACGTCAGAGTCCGTCCAGGCACCACGTCATCATAACTACGGAGTCGGGATCCGCCTAAATCCCTGGACCGATGCTCGGCCTCTTGGGGAGCCGCTGAAGGCCTGAGCCGGCTGCTACCGCCCCCTCCACAGCCCAGTGCTCCAGTTAGCGAGGAGGGGGCAGACCAGACCGCCACTAGCTCTCTGCTTGGGAAGCTATGAGAACTGAGCGATCGGCAGTGTTCGCTCGCTCGCTTCCCAGTGTAGAGGCGCCGGGGGACAGATGCAGCATTCAACCTAGGTAAGTATGGATAAAAAAACAAAAACCTACTTCTCTTTTAAGAAAATACAGCCTGTAAAATCACCTCTATGTTAACCTATGAGGGAGATTTACTAAAGCTGGAGCACTCAGAACCTGGTGCAGTTGTGCATGGTAGCCAATCAGCTTCTAACTTCAGCTTGTTCAAATTTTTTTCGTTCTATTTTTTCAATGCATTGTTGGATTTTTGGAGTGTCCTCTGTGTATTTTTATTAAAAACGCCCATAAACGCTAGTACAAAGCGCTGTTAAAAGCACGTTTTTCAACCAGAGTTTTCTGCCAGCAATCTGGCATCCAGAAAAAGCTTTTTTGAGCTTCAGTGTGCATGGAGCCTTACAGGTGCAAAAGAGAGGGGTTTACAGGCTGAAAAAAATAATCACTGGTGTATTCAGGAATATTAAGCCGCTTTTCTCCTGTCAGAAGCTCTGGTGTTCTGAGGAGAAAAGCAAATGCCCAGTGTGTATGATGTCCTATTTGTCACTGGTCAGGAAGCATAAAAAGCACTTTCAATTCAGAGTATTGCACTTTGTTTGCATTCCCCTGCCCAACTTTTTTATTTATTTTATTTAAACTTCCTATGGAATTTATTTGTGTGTATGAGGACAGGGGGCATAGAGCAGTCATTAGAGGTGGAGATTACCATTACCTTAAAGCGGGGGTTCACCCACACCGCCAAAAAAAAAAAATATTAAAAGCCAGCAGCTTCAAATACTGCAGCTGCTGACTTTTAATAAATGGCCACTTACCTGTCCCAGGGTCCAGCGATGTCGGCAGGGGACGCCGAGAACCCGCTCAGTTCTCGGCAGCTGCCTCCGCCATCCTAGGTGAGGGAATCAGGAAGTGAAGCGTTGCGGCTTCGCTTCCCGGTTCCCTACTGCGCATGCGCGAGTCGCGCTGCGCGTCCCTAGTGGTCCCCGCTCTCTCCTGGGAGCTGTGTGTTCCCAGCAGACAGCGCGGTGGGGACGGGAAGAGGCACAGACTCCCATGGGAGTCTATGCCGGAAGTGGGTGCAAATACCTGTCTTAGACAGGTATCTGCACCCCCCTCCCCCCTGAAAGGTGCCAAATGTGACACCGGAGGGGGGGAGGATTCCGAAAAGCGGAAGTTCCATTTTTGTGTGGAACTCCGCTTTAATTGCAATTTAGGAACTGCATACAGATCTCCACACCCATAAGTAAAATCTTCACAATTCTGCAACAGTGTGTCAATCAGCCAGGAACAATGTGCAATACACTTGGATCCAATTTTGTTACAATGTTTGTGTGAAAGTTCATCCCACTGAGAGAAGGACTAGCTGCATCAGTGTGACTAACAATCACCTTTTTGATATTTTGTCTATAGGAGGAAGCAGCGAGCGCCAGATCTTTTTTTTGTATTTTGTCTTTATTGGAATAGTTGGAGGGTTTGTGTATATCAGTAAGCCTGGTTTTATTTGAATAGTGCCCCCCCCCCCCCCCCCCCTAAATTTTGTGTTGTGGACTTTCGTCTCTTTAAAATGAATGGCACCCCAGTTCACCAATGCACATCACTGCAGCCCTGAAGCTGACCATACACTGCTTGAGTTTTGTCCGGCTCCATCTAGCACATCTGAAATTTAAGCAATGGGGGGGTCCTACTGGCACCACTCCATTCAGCAAAAGTCGATTGTTAAATTGATTTTTGCTCGAAGGCGCCTGGTGAAAAACAACACTTGGCTCAATTTAGATGCAGGCGCTGTTCCAGGCTGGCTGTCAGAATACAGTACCCTGGCACTGTTGGCTTGGGTGGAGAATTGGAGATATTTACAGTGGGGAAAATAATTATTTGATCCCCCTGCAGATTTAAGTTTGCCCACTTACAAAGAAATGAAGGTTCTAGCATTTTTATGATAGGTGTATTTGTAAATGAGAGAGACAAAATATCAACCAAAAATCCAGAAATAACACACGTTATGTGTATAAAAGACACCTGTCCACAGAATCTTTCTTCCATTCAAACCTCACCATCATGGGCAAGACCAAAGAGCTGTCAAAGATTGTCTGGAGCAAGATTGTAGACCTGCACAAGGCTGGAATGGACTACAAGACCATCAGCAAGAATCTTGGTGAGGAGACAACATTTGGAGCGATTATTCGCAAATGGAAGAAATACAAAATAACCGTAAATCGCCCTCGGTCTGGAGCTCCATGCAAGGTTTCGCCTCATGGGGTGAGGATGATCATGAGAAAAGTGAGGGATCAGCCCAGAACTAGAAGGGAGGAGGATGTAAATGATCGAAAAGGCAGTTGGGACCATAGTCACCAAACAAACCATTGGTAAGACAATACACCACCATGGATTGAAATCCTGCAGCGCCCGTAAAGTCCCCCTCAAGAAGGCACATGTACAGGTCTCTCTGAAGTTTACCAATGACATCTAAATGATTCAGTGAAGGACTGGGAGAAAGTGCTGTGCTCAGAAGAGACCAAAATTGAACTCTTTGGCATAACCTTGACTCGCCGTATTTGGAGGAAGAAAAATGCTGACTATGACCCTAAGAACATCATCCTTACATTAGAGCACGGAGGTGGAAACATTATGCTTTGGGGCTGTTTCTCTGCTAAAGGTACGGGTTGACTTTGCCGCATTGAGGGGCCAATGAACGGGCCATGTATTGTAAAATCTTGGATGATAACCTTCTTTCCTTAACCAGAACACCTGAAGATGGGTATTCCAGCATGACAATGACCCAAAACATACAGCCAAGGCAACAAAGTGGCTCAAGAAGAAGCACATTAAGGTCATGGAGTGGCCTAGCCAGTCTCCAGACTTTAATCCTATATAAAATTTAATGAGGGACCAGAAACTTTGAGTTGCCAAGAGACAGCCAAAAAAAAGTAAGGATTTAGAGAAGATCTGTTGTACATGGGACGTTTTGCAACCTCTCCTGAGTGATTCAACTTGACAGATAGTAACCGACGTTTAAAAACGTCCATTTTGCCGCGTTTACATGTCGCGTTTAGCCACATTTGCGTTTTTAGAAGCGTTTTTTGACTATTTGAAGAGAAAAAATAAATTTAAAACGCCTGTAAACGAAACCCGGCTAAACGTGAGTTGCCGCATTTACGAGCTGTTGCAGGCATTTGGCGTTTCAAATGCCTCTGAACATCCGTCCTGAATGCATTATTTTTGTTTTTTTTTTTTTTTTTGTTTTGTTTTCTAAAAAATGCTTCTAAACTCAACTGCCTAGAAATGACTATAAACAACCCTGTGTACATGTACATAGAGGAGAGTTCAGGGGCAGCTGAAAAAAAACGCCCAACTGCTCCTAACTGTCCGTTTCCCAGCAGCAGTGTACATGAAGCCTTAAAGTGGTTGTAAACCCTTTACAACCACTTTATACTACAGGCAAGCCTATAATTAAGCTTACCTGTAGCTACACTGGATATCTGCTAAACCTGCACGGTTTAGCAGATATCCCCTGTATTTGCATGTGCCGACGCCAAGCAAACTGAAGCAACGGCACGTACGCGGTGTTGCTTCAGTTGTACTGTGCCTTTACCGGCGGCCGCCGGAGCGGTGAACGAGGACCGCTGCGGGGGCTTCAATCTCAGGTAAGCAATTCATAATGAGCTAGTATGCTATGCATACAAGCTCATTATTCCTTTGTCTTGCAGGTTTATTTATTTATTTATTTCAGCAATTTTTTTTTTTTTTTTTTTTAAGGGTTTCCAACAAACTTTAAGAGTGGACCCAAATGCCTCCTGAGAGGTTTGCAAACCTGGTCACCAATTACAAGAAACATCTTACCCCTGTGCTTGCCAACAAGTGTTTCTCCACCAAGTACTAAGTCATGTTTTGCTTGGGGATCAAATATTTATTTTACTCACTGAACTGCAACTTTAATTTTGTAACATTTTATATCGTGTGGTTTTTTTTTTTTTTTTTTTTTTTTTTTTTTTCCTTCTGGATTTTCGGTTGATATTCTGTCTCTCTTATTTAAAATACACCTATGATAAAAATGATAAACCCTTCATTTCTTTGTAAGTGGTCAAACTTACAAAATCTGCAGGGGACCAAATAATTATTTCCCCTGTTCTATGTGTATGGAAGTGTTTTAGATTAGTTTGTGTGGAAGAGGGTGAGATGTTGCAGATAAAAGCTACATGGTTGTTAGCTTCCTCATAGTTTATGGAGCTGGTTTTAGATTTTGGAAAGTTATTTTTTTTTTTTTTTTTTGTTGAAACTGTGCTGTCTGTCACCAAGATAATATCTCCTCTAGATCTTCCTGACACTGATGCCAAGTGACCTGGATAGCATTCAGGGACAGCGTAACAAAGCCTCTTGTGTCTTGCATCTGTCGGGGTCTTTCCAGTCATAACAGTTGCTACTGTGTATCTGTCCAGGGATATGCTATATTTTGCTTGGAGGACCTCTGACTGGAGGAAGCACAACTCTCGGCAGGCTCAGCTAGAGTCCTTATTTCTGTAAAGTCCCACAAATGTTAATCTTAAATTATAAAGCTTCAAGTTTGCTAGGTACATGTTTAATGATAAACTGCCCTGGGAGAAATAATATAGACTGCTGTTACTGTCCCTTCCTAATCAAGCTAGTTGTCTGGCTTTCTGCTTCCACTTTTGAGATAATGACCCACAGTGATTTATGCAGAGTGAAGTCCCATCTCTTGGTCTGCCTGTAAGGATAACAGCCACAGGGCTTGCACCAAAAACAAGTGTGCTATGAGAGTCCCAAGGTTTCCTTCCTGGTGGTTTCACTTTAAGCGGCTGCTGACACTTTCTGCATGTTTGTACTTCAGTACAAGGTGAATTTTTCCAGCCGTGTCTTTCCATTATGATTAGAGGATTTTGTCATTACGTTTTGTGAAAATACTGAAGCCGGACATCCCTTGTTTAAAAAGGGAAGTCAACTGTGGCATCCTACGAATTACTTGAGTTGCCTTTGAACCATCACCCAGCACTTTAAGTTCACCTTTCATAGCAGGTTACACCCATATTCGGGGTGTAAAATCTTATGAATCCCCCTGCACCTCCCACTTCACCTTTGTGACAGCTAGCGGGGGATCCCCCCTTTCGCTAGCTGTCAAAAAAATAAAGAACCACCTTCACAGGGCTCTGAATGGAAAACTACAAGGTCCAGTGGCCTTTGCGGCTGTCAGCTTGCAGTTTTTATTGAACTACCACAGCGCTATGAGCTGTGGTAGTTCATTCATTCTTTCTGTCAGCATGGATCAGCTTCCTCATATGGGGTACAACCAAGCAGAGACCTGCATGGTGCATAGTTGGTGCAATGGTTTAAAGCAGGGATGTGCAATTAACGGACCACCAGCTGTTGCAAAACTCCAAGTCCCGTCACGCTTGTGGCTCTCAGAGTCTTGCTATGCCTCATGGGACTTGTAGTTCTGCAACAGCTGGAGGTCCGCTAATTGCATATCCCTGGTTTAAAGGCTCCAGAAACAAATCCTACATTCGCTTTTTTTTTTTTTTTGCAGGTAAAAAAAAAAAGTGCATTTAATGTCAAAAGGTAAACTTATCATTTTTAAGGTTAAAGTTAAACTAAAGTCCTGCTTTTGAAATCTAAGCAGACAGGCTCGTGCAGACGTGCAATGTGTCTTTTTTTTTTTTTTTTTTTTTTTTTTTTTTTATAAAAATGAACCTGCCTGCTTGCAGCCTTTGGAATGTACACTGAGCAGTGCAAGTGCCAGCTCAATTTACATTACAGCACAGCCTCCTTATGTCATCTGCACTGGCCAATGAGAACGACTGCAGCCTGGCACCCAGAAAAAGCCCAGTAGAAGATCCTGGCGAGGGACGTCGGACCGTTGAAGGGACGTAACTATTGCATAGTTTAGCTCTGCTTTTAAAGAGGTTATAAACCCTGTTTAAAAAAAGAAACCCTGCAAGTTAAAGGCATAATGAGCTAGTGTGTGTCGCATACTAGCTCATTATGTAATCCTTTCCTTAGAACAAAGCTCTCTCAGCGGCGCCTGCACGCTGCTGAGACGGCTGACATTTTTCCCGGTTTTTTGAAGTGATTGCCCGCGATGATGTTCGTGCAGCGCGCAGGAGCCAACGTTCACGGCACCTGTGGCCGTTCTTCAGAGCACATGTGCCAGTGATGTCACTGACTGCATGTATATTACACATCTCCTAAACCGTGCACGTTTAGCAGATAGTTTACCTACCTATAGGTAAATGTAAGCAGAGGAAGTTTACTTTCTCTTTTAAGGGCTTGTTGACACTGGTGGCTACATTGTAATGACCCATCACACTGTTTACTCTTTTTGTAAATGATAGTCTTGCAAAACAACCCATTAGTAATGAAAGCAAAACATTTGTGTATAAATATTACATAAATACTTCAGTGTGTGTATATATACACATACTGTAGTTTTATGTGGGTTTTTTTTTTTTTTTTTTTTTTTTTTTTAGATCACATTCCCTCTTTCTCAGCTGCATAAGAGCTGGGGGAGACGAAACAGCAGTACACTGATCTTCCCAGACAGCACAGCTAGAGAGCTGACAACGATGGGTGGGGGGGTTGTAGAGGCTCATGTCATTCTCTCCATGTGACGATGCTGGCCTAATCAGTGCTGTCACATGGTTAGTCCTTGGCCAAGCTACAATTTTTTTCACATGGCTTTCTTTTCACTCCCGTCGAGGTAGTAAAAGGAAGGTATGTAAATGTTGCTAAAAAAGAATGTTACCCCAACATTTCATATTTCTGATATGTGCCTGCTGTATCATGTACTTGTATGAGAAAGTATCCTGATCTTTGTATTGCTTCCTTTGTGTGAAATCCCTGGTGTTGGTTGGTGCAAGTCACTCTACTTTCCTGTTAAAAAGTGACCATGCTAAGCAGGAGAGCACAGCATGGTCAGTTTTCTAGACTTGCTGCTGGGAGCTCCCCTCTCCAGTGATCATAATGCACAGCCATTCAAAGGGGGGAAAAAAAAAAAAAAAATCTGTATGCTGCTGCCTCCCCCACCCCCTCCAGCTCTTAGGGCCCTTTCACACTGGGGCGGTTTGCAGGCGCTATTGCGCTAATAATAGCGCCTGCAAACTGACACGAAAGTGCCGCTGCTTTGTCTCCAGTGTGAAAGCCCCGAGGGCTTTCACACTGGAGCGGTGCGCTAGCAGGTCGGGAAAAAAAGTACTGCTAGCAGCATCTTCGAAGCGGTGAAGGAGCGGAGTATACACCGCTCCTGCCCATTGAAATCAATGGGACAGCGCGGCTTTACCGCCGGCAAAGCGCCTCTGCAGAGGAGCTTTGCGGTGGTTTTTAAACACTTCTCGGCCGCTAGCGGGGGGCGGTTTTACCAATACCAATGGTAAAGCGGCGCTTTGCCCCCGCGTGAAAGGGCCCTTATGTAGCTGAGAACAGGGGGAATGTGATCACTAACTTAAAGGTGTAGAGATATATTATCTATCTGAAACTGAGTTGTTTTACAAGTTGACTGTTTACTTGGACTTAATTTAAACCTGTTCCTTTTATCCTTCAAAGTGTTGCCTGGGGTTACCTGTAAAAGTAACCCTATCATAAAAAATAAATAGTAAAGGAAGGTAAATACTTATTACCGCTGTTGCACATTATTCTGATCCTGAGAAACTGACGCTTTGGGGGAAGTATCCATCTCCTGAGCGCCTCCGCAGCTCTTACTAGTTCTTCCTCCTGACTTCCATATCACTGCAGGACATAGTAATAAAGTAATAATGTGGAGGCCAGGTGGCAAAACCAATAACCGCTGCTGGGGACCCGGAAGATTGACTCTCTCTGTAGTGTCTGTTTCCAGCAGTATTAAAAGGACAGTTTCTCAGGATCGGAGGAGATGAGTATTCCCTTCTTTTACAGGTACCGTGGATTTTAATTATTTTTTGGTTTCACAATAACCTGCATGCAAGTTACGTGTCGCAGCAGTTCAATTTCTCGCTGTGCATTTTGGCAGGCTTGAGCATGTAACTTGCACTGTAATGTTGATCCAATTTAATAATTTTTATTGCTGTCATGTTTGCTCTGGGCTGGGAAAACATGAGTTTTGGAAGGTCTGCTTTTTCTTTCTGCTTTAAGGACTCATTAGTGGTTTCGTTGCTAAAAGGTACTGCATCTAAATTCCCTTAAAATTAGGCTTTTAACCACTTCAGTCCCAGAAGGTTTTACCCCCTTAATGACCAGGCCATTTTTTGCGATACGGCACTGCGTCGCTTTAACTGACAATTGCGCGGTTGTGCCACATTGTGCCCAAACAAAATTGATGTCCTTTTCCCCCCCCCACAGATAGTGGTATTTGCTCACCTCTGCGGTTTTTATGTTTTTTGCGCTATAAACAAAAAAAAACACCGACCATTTTGAAAAAAAAAAAGTTTTTTGCTTTAATATCCCAAAAAATGTAAAAAAAATAATTTCTTCATCAGTTTAGGCCAATATGTATTCTACATGTTGGTAAAAAAAAAACGCAATAAGCGTATATTGGTTTGCACAAAATGTATTGCGTCTACAAAATGGGGGAATAAATTTATGACATCTTTTATTATAATTTTTTTTTTTTTTTTGCGGGATTGCGACAGACAGATCGGACACTTTTTTTGGGGGGGGGGATCAGTGTTCTAAAAAAGGACTGATTACTGTATAAATGACACTGGCAGGGAAGGGGTTAAGTGTTCCCTAGGGAAGTGTTTCTAACTGTATGGGGGCTGGGCTGACTGGGGGAGGAGAGAGATCGCTGTTCTTAATCACTAGGAACAGACGATCACTCTGTACTCCCTTGAAAGAACAGGGATCTGTCTGTTTGCATTGATATCCCCATTCTGGCTTTCTGTGGAGCGATCACGGGTGGCTGGCAGACATCGTGGCCACTCGCTTCGGCGCCGTGCGTTCCCTTTTACTTCTTATACTTCTTCTACTTATATTGTGTATTTTTATGAAAGCAAGTCGAAGCTGCAGCATGCAGTACTTTTTATGCGTTTAATAAAAATGCACAGTCTGATAGAGTTGAATGGGAATGCTACCCATGGGTAAACCACACATACAATCGCGCTGCGGCCAATGGCTGTCAGCGTGTTCTGGCGGGGGTCAGAACGCAATAGCTCAGCGGGGGAGATCACCACACTAAAATTGCTTTTTTGTGCAGCCCGCTGGGTTGAACGGAAAAAACTTCATGTGTAACCAGCATTGGTTTCCAGTACGTTACCATCTAAATTTGAAGTCCTTATGCCAATGTTCTAGGACAGGGGTCTCCAAACTTTCCAAACAAAAGGCCAATTTACTGTCCTTCAGACTTTAGGGTGACCGGACTGTGGCCAGTGGGAGTAGAATATGTCCTGGTGTCAGTGGAAGTAAATCATGCCAAATGTTTAGTAGGAGGAATGGTGCCCCAACGTTGGTGGCCGTGAGGAGGAATGGTTCCCCA